>NC_081342.1:3450160-3464100 GCF_029784015.1 Lycium ferocissimum | reverse complement strand
AGGAAAAACCCTTGAAATTTTATATTTCCTTCAATTATTATGTTCTATGATGTGATTTAAAAGTATTTTTAAGATAATAAAAGTTATGAGTTTTTTAAATCAATGGTTAATTAAGCAAAAAAAAAATGTGTTGTGAAGATTTAATGTATTAGATTTAGTATACTATTTTGGGAGGGTTAATTGTTGTGGGGCTCTGATGTTTTTTATCAATTGAAAAAAACTTAATTAATGAGCATTGGGGAAATGTTGCAAGAATTTAGGTTCCCCCTTTTTTAGGAGGAAATTTTAAAAAAATATCAATTCATTAATCATTTTTGGCCTGATTTAATCAAATCTCAACCACTAATTTTAAAATGGAAATTTAAATCTAAAAGAACAAAATTTGAAAAATGAAAAGAATACTTACTTGTTTTACTTGTGCTTGAAATCATGATAGTTACGTTTTGTTTTTACAGATCTGGCAAAAATTCATTGCTTTCGCTCCAGACCTAGTATTTTGTACTTAAAAATTCACTTAATATAAAATAATTACAAAGTTAATCCAATAACCTGCCTTTTCTAATTCATAACTACAACTCAAAATCTTACCGCCTCTGCCAAATTTAAGAGTCATTGACCCGACCCTTCATTATCAATGTTATAAAGGAAAATTGATGCACCTGTAAAAAATCCATAAAGATGATTAGATAATCCAAGTCTGCTGCTACTGTTTTAGGTAGATTTAAATTTGAATGTAGATGTGAAATACAAAGGATGTTTCTGATGAAAATTCATGTTCAGATTCTTGATTTCATGAATCAGGCAAATGCAGTGATTCAGAGATGAAAAAGTTTGAGACACCTCATAAAATGCAGTGATGTCAGATTTCTTTGCTACAGTGATGTTTTTTACTTTGATGTTCTTTTTCTTGTTTTTTTCATCGAAAATATAGTGCTTCATTTTAGTTTTGTTGTGTTCTGTCAAAAAGGTGGCCCTGATACAAAAAAGCAGGCTATGATAAGAAAAAAGTTTGAGCTGATATGATTTCATAATTATGATAGTGTGAAATCAAACAAGTGGTGTTCCCATTAAAGTTCTAATTGAATAAAGTTTCCTTTGGTATTGAGTTGCAAATGATCAGTGGCAGACACTAGACATAAATATAGACGAATTTAAAGTTTACATTTAAGAATTCAGTTTTTTAGATTATTACCACAGAACGCATTACGTACAGCTTGGAAATTACATGTTCGGATTTTAACTTATTGGAAACTTAGTTATTTTCCACACATATATATGTTTCGTAACGGAGTTGCAAATGGGTAATAGACATAAATCTAGATTGATTTAAAGTTTAAATTTGACGAGTTCAATTTTTAAAGTTGTTAGTTGTTATCATTAATTAAACGCATTGAACATCTTCTAAATTATATGTTTAGAATTCAATTTATTGAAAATTTATCTATTTTTCACACACATATACGTTTAACGTAAAACCTATTATATTCAATCGTACCCATTAAAACTTATGTTGCATTCGTATCTGAAAGAAAATTTTGAAATTATGGGTTCGCAATTTAATATTTATTGACATTTAGTTACTTTTCACACACTCACATTTAGTAATTACTTGCGTTTTAGGCCTCTCCACAAAAAGAAAAAAAGAACGAAAGAAAGTTAGCAAGTTTTCTAGATCAATTCAGAGCGCACTTTTATTATAAACTTTTGAAGATTTTACATAACAAAGTTGTCTTTAATATGTTTTCATTTATTTGTGGATGCCCTTTATAATATAAGATTTTGAATAGCCTAAAAGCACTATAATTCCATTTTTTCAGCTTTCAACTCTATATATATGCTTGCTTAGTACTTTAATCTTGAAGATAGATGACTTTACATAATCCAAACGAGGTTGCTACTGTAACCTTTTTTCACATTTCATGTTTGGTTTGGTCTTTTGAGGTCCCCATGATGGATGTGCCATCTACATCAAAACTGAGCATTTACCATGGTATTTTACAAGACAAATAGAAGCTGCCAAAATGTAGCCTGGAAAACAGCATTTTGTGTTAAATATGTTTTCTTTTTTTGTTTTCCATCGTGATGTGTTGTATCCGTATTGCATTTAATCGATTAAATTGGAATTTGCGTCGAGAAAGTTTTGCCTTACACTGTAGATAAGAGTGACTTTTCCTACCAGCCACTTCATATTGAGCTGACGATGAGATATCTAGTTTTAGAATAAAGTAGTATTACATGTCAATAGATCTAAATATCATATACATACTGAGTTTAATTTTTTCGTACACCAACTTAGCAATAGCAAGTAAGTTACACTTTTTCAGTATATATATTACTCTTCTTCCTGTTTTAGGAGAATTTACAAGTGATATTCTATGCCTAATTATTTGGACAGAAGAATCTTATAAGTATATGTCTCATATGGTTTATTTACCAATCTCTTATGTTATGATCTTCAATAAATAAATCGTATAACTAATTAAAAGAACATTTACAGTGACCCTAGAATTAACAAATCTCTCCGGGACCCCGACCAGTTCTATAAAAATTAATCAAACCTTTACATACACTTGTATATATATATAAGATAACAACTCTATTACTCCCTCCATCCTAATTTATAAAATAGTACCTCCATTGTTTAGGTGAATTCATTGTTTCGTGTTCCATATTTTGTCTTCAATTACCATCTTGTTTAGAAGACAGACCGCGAATTTTAACTTTAATTATGAGTTTTAAATTCTTTGATAATTAGGACATCAGGTATTAGTAACAAGGTTTAAAATTTAATTTTTGTACATAATAGATAATCTTAGTACTCAAATACAAGATTTAAAATTAAAATACTGGTCCAATTGACATAGATATAATTTTTCCTTCTTTACAATAAGGAAAAATTATATGAGTTAGATCAATTTCTTGGAACAATGATCATACGCACCATGATAACATAAAAGGTTGAGGGACCTAGGTTTCTTACAAGACGTCACGAGTACAAAAGAAAGAAACAATAAACTTAGCGACAATAAGGACTATCTAACAACTTTTTTATGTACGAACCAAATTGGACTATCAAAATTTGGCCAAATTAAAAGAGAAGAGTACTCACATTGCCTTCCCATCAAAGGGCAGACAAGATTGTTCATCACATGCGATACAACTACAGGTCAAAGGTGTAACAATAGAATATGTATCGTTAGTGAACACTACCGGTACATTCATGGTAACAATTTGTAATATAGCACTAGAACGTTTTTCAAAAATTCATGTTTTTTTTTTGTACTTCATGATTGTTCAATTAAATTGATCTTTAGCCGGCATTGCATTTATTATACAACTATAGCGCATCAACCCGCGCTTCGCTCAATTGTAAAAAGTACCGTAATTTGTTTATATAGTTCTAATGAAGACTTTATTAAAATTGGAGCTTAGATAAGATGAATTTTTCATTATCAGATTTTATTTTGAAAAGAAAGAAAGGAAACGAATGATAAGGAAACATTTTCACTTTTATACATATAGTCATAGATGTTACATATCCAATAAATAAATCATTACATGGAAAAAGGTGAATGGTTATACTTGGAGAGTTTTGAGCTTTTAAAAATTAAGTGAAAAAATGAGGTTCAAAAAACCACAAAAAAAGAGGAAAAAAATTATACCTCACTTCTCTATAGACCACAATTATATAAAGTATATAAATATGGTGTCGATAAATCTTTTCACAAAATAGTAAGAAATTTATTTCTTGCTTTAGCTTATCAACCCATGTTCATGTTCCTTGAATCGCACAAATGAGATTAACATGCAAGCATTCATTTTTCAAATTAAATAAAAAACGAAATAACATAATAATTGAAATCGGTGCTAGAATTGATAACTGTTACTAACTTATAAGGATGTAACTTGTCTTTTCAAAATATTCAATTCTTCAAGGAATTTCCATAACTTTAAAAAGAAAAGGAGGTTTCATATTGATACGAATCGATTTAGGGATGAAACCAAATCAACTCAAAATGCGGAAATTAAGGATAGAAAGAAAGGGGATGAGGAATAGAGATAAATACTTGACCCGAATGGTAGAATTCTATAGACAAACCTGCGTATACGAAACCTAAATCCTCTCTAATATGAACTCAATCCCAAGAATCTCAAAGCAATATGAATCAAGGCAAAGAAGTTCACTTGAAATCGACAAATGAATAATCTTCATGAATTCATTGGAAAATAAAGGTTCTACAACCAACGATGGAATCCACCATCATATGACTAAAATAGCTCTAGAATTTACCTAACAATCTATCACTCAAAATATGAGTATCTCTCAAATATTCATCATTAAAATTTAAGTAATGAAATGAAAGACAAGCCTATATATACAAATAAGTAAAGAAGACTAATAGTAATTACAATACTACCTTAATAAGTAAGGGCCTTTGTTTGGGCCTTCTTGGCCAGAACTTTCAATTCAAGCGGTTGACCTTCAACGACCAAACACGCCCTCCTCATAGATGACCTCCCAATCAACTTTCGTACGCATTTTCGCCTTCAAAGCATACCCTCCTTGTGCAAAGTAGCCACTTGCACAAATAACCCTTTGCGCAAATAGCCATCTTCCGGCCTTGAGTCACCCAAGCTTGCAATTGTAGCCACTTTAAGAGGCAAGCCTTGGGCCTTGGACTCTTTACTTCTTCTAGCCTTGGTGCTTGGACTCTTGACTTTTTCTCCCATGCTATCTCCCATAGCTTGAAGGCCCTCCAATGACTCCATTTAAATGCTCCCAAAGCTTTATTCTCTATGAATCCGCTTCCATCACAAATCCTTGGAGAAGTTTGAGTAGTTGAGTCATTTGTGCCATTTAGGGTCATATCACATATATAATCACTGATTTAAGAACACGTAAATCAAATAACCGCTTCGATTTATGATGTAATAAAATCGCCACAGATTGTTCCAGGACTTCTAGGAACTCTGCTTGGGTAAATATATAATGATGCAACAGAGAATATTAATGGTTATACCTGAACATTGTCATAAAGTTCAAACAATGGCACAGCTAGAAGCTTTCAGTTTTTTTGCTTTCCTTTGCCCAATTAGAACTTCCACAATCACCAAAATCTAGTAAATCCAGCCTAAATGTAGAGAAATTCAAATTGAAAACTCAGACGTAAATATCATTGTAAAAGTTCCAAGAGAAAATGAATAGACACACGTTCTTAGAGTATTTAATTATAAATTTACATACTTTGTGATCAGGAGAAATGAACATAGGAGGAACTAAACATGAATATACGTTCTGTGTAAATAAAAAGTCATTGGATTTGAAAGCATGTCTTTTCAGTTTTCATTCTAATTGAATGTCTTAGTATATTGAGAATGCATTTAAGACACTTTTTTAAAATAAGATAAACAAAAAAATTAGAGGAAAAAGTCAAAAAAATGAGAAAAAAGATAAATGGCTTTCTAGGCCAATGAGAGGTGTCACATCACCTTATATATGCCTAGCTTTATATTATGTATAAATAAATATAAATATAGATATAGATATAGATACTTTTAGTGTTGATTTTCCTTATACACAATTCATTCTCTTTTTCCCTGTACTCAGGACCATATAGACACTTTTGGAATATGAAAATTTTTAGATCCGTAAACTAGAATTATATATTCGTCTATTTCTTATGTTTAATCCCATGAGTTGTTACCTTTCTCAAAAAATTGAATGGAAATATATCCATCTCTTATGAGTATAATGGCAATTTAAGACAAAATATGGATCATTACCTGGAAATATATCCATCTCTTATGAGTATAATGGCAATTTAAGACAAAATATGGATCATTACCTGATGATATAGAGTTACAAGCCAAATAAAACACTGAATTATACGTAAATGTGCTACAACTAATGTGATGGACTTAAATAATATATTGAATGTGTTAAGTCCATTTTTCAACAAGTTTCACAACTATAAAATGTAATTAACCACTTGATTTAAGAGCAATGCATATATATATATATATATATACACATGTACATATCTCACTTCCAAGAGTAAATTAAACAAAACAACATTTCTTACTTCATTCAAGACGAATTTATGAAACTTATATATTGAAATTTTATCTCCACATTTTTTTATCGTATCAGTAAACCAACTCCAAATGAGGTTAGCGGCTCCACAAAAGTAAGACCCTCACCATCATCCGCTTTAGTAAAATCATAGCCTTTAGCTACATGCAAGGCCGGCTAATGGGGGAAACAACTAAAGTGGTTTCTTTAGGCCCCTTCCAAATTAAGGGCCCCAATTTTTTATAATTATTTAGTAGTATATATGTATGTTACAGAATTACTATTATTATTATTAGTGTAAACACCTAATTTTTGACCAAACATAAATTTTTACATCATTTTTAGCATTTAAATATTTTAATTTTTATTTCATTTTTAGTAAGTCTTACTTTTAAAATTTGAAAACTACAAAAAATAGAGCCACATTTTAGGATAAGTTTTGTCTTTATTTTTCAAAAGAAAAGAAAATTTATAAAAAAAAAATATATATTTTTCTTCTAATTTAGATTTTAATAAATAAATTAGTGATTTTAATATTTGTCTTAGTTATATTTTATTTTTGGACTAGCTAATTGACATGTTATATTTTTTTATTAGTTTTAAAACAATTAGTTAATATTTGTATTGTCACATTTGAGTCTTATCCTTGAAAAAAAAGGAAAAAAGGATAAAATAAACAAAAAGAAAAAAAAAAGTTTTACTGACCTAAAACTCTCAACTCACCAGCCCACCATTACCCTATATACACACGTCACACACACTTCCCCTACACCCCACGTTTTTTTTCCTCCCTTTCACCTATCCTAAAACAAACATAATTCTTTTTCCCTAAAACTCTCAGAATAAACTTATCTCCCCTCTATCCCACTCTTTCACGTTCCATTTTTCAAGCAACAAACACACACATGCACATCTATATAAACACACACCTGCACGAAAAAAAAGAAAAAGGATACAGATACTAAGAAAAAAAAAACAGAGAGTGCATTGAGAGTGAAAATAACTTTTCATCACAGTTTTGGTTTGTACTTGAGGTTGGTTTCGAGTTTCGTTTGCGGTTTCGAGTTTCGTGGACTTGAAAGTTAGCATTGCTAGCTTTGGAAATCTGTACATTATACGTTGCTTTTGTTATTGATCGACAAGAATTTGAAGGTTCGTTTTCGTTATTACTTTTCTATTTCGATATATTAGATGAATCAAAGTTCATTAAGAATCATTTGACATGGGATAATATCTTTTGATGTTTAATAGTTTGGGACTTATATATGTTCGAGTTCAAATTTAAATTGCAGTTGAATATGCTGAAGTCTCCCGAATCCGTTTTCTTTGCTTAAGTATGGAGATATATTTTTAGATAAATAGTAAGTTTTGATCATGTTTTAGTCATGTATAATATATAGTTTTGTTAGTGCTCTTAAAGATTGTTAAGTATAAAATCATTTCTTTTTGTGTGCGTGTTTTAATGGTTCTGAAATTTGTTAGTAACACGTTAGGTTAGAGCTTTCTTTTAATATCACTAATAGTTTATTCCATTTTGAGTTTGAAAGTTTATGCTAACATAAATGGTAAGCCTTTGAATGCTCAGTTCCCTTTGTTTAGTATTGAAATTTAATTTCTTTCATGTAGAATGAGAATGGTAGAATTCCAAGCTTGTAGTGTTAATAAATTAACTATATACACAGTATTATACACGGTATAGTCAAATATATACGTAGAATAAATATATAAATGATACTATAATAGTGGATAATTAAATATATACATGGTATAATAATGTATATAATACATGTTATATAAGTTAAAAAAGTATTAAATCCTACATGTAAATATACAAGGAAAATATACTAGGAAAATATATGGTATATACTTATAATTTATAATGAAAATATGAGATATTGAGTTATTTATGCGAATAAATGGAGTTTACTAGATGAGTGAAGAATCAGAATACTAAAGATAATCATCATTTTTGTAAGTAGGGCGAGTAGACTCAAAATTCTAGGTGCGATACGCAAGTTAAGGTCGCGTTTACGCGTCTTGGCTAGTGTATGTCGAGGCTGAGATCGCAACTACGCTTCTTAGTTAAGACTAATAAAAGTTCAACGAGATGTTTCATCGTAGTTATATTTCTACAGGTTCTTATTTTCACTCACTTTCCTTTTATTTGCAATGTAGTCGTCAGTTTGTTATTAGAGGCAACACTTGCATATCATGCCCAATTATGATTTTTTGAGTTATTTATGTCTTGGCTTCTTGTCTTTGCTCAATATCATTTATATAGGTAGTTTATAGTAGTTTTTTTTTTTTTTTTTTTTTTTTTTTAGTTCTCTGGTTTTCTTAGGAATAAAAAGAACTTTGTTGTAAATTTCATTTTTTATGGGTTTGTTTTAGTTAGAACAAAAAAAAAAAAAAAAAAAAACTTTTTATAAAAAGTGTCTTTTTGTTTACTTTTCATAGCTTTATCCTTTCTTTTGAACCATTATATGGCAAATGACACTGTAGATGTTTTTTCCAAGAATAAAAATGAGTGGCATGTTAATAGAACTAGGTATAGAAAATTGACTTTGTTTATTCCAAAATACTTCGTTCACCCTAAATAATGGATACATGACTATTTTGTCATGTTAGTGTGTCTGTAGTTTAAATTTTGCGAAGTTTTATTTCAAACTTGGTAGTTTATCTTGTTTCTTTACAGCTTAATGATACCTTTAAATGTTACTATTTAATTTACTATTTGGGAAGTTTGTTTGAATCCCCAAAAGCGCATCCGTTTTCTTTACTTGTGCGAAGGATGTGCTTTTTAATTGAATTGTGCCTAAGGTTCGGTTTTCATTGTAATAAGAATATTTTGGCGTCTAAATAAAGTTTGAGGCTCAACTAATTAATAATAATTGTGATGAGAGCGAGATGGGATTCGAATTCATTTCAAATTCCGTTGTCACATAAAAAGAAAAAGAGCGGAAAGAACATGTGTGAGAGAGTGAGGCGGGTTGTGAATTAATTCAAAATCCATCGCCAAAAAAGAATGAATAAATAAGCAAACTAGGCAAGCATAGGCAAATAAGCACAATTTTATCCAAGAATTGATTTAATCTGAATACAAGTTGATTAAGCGACCGTGCTAGAACCACGGGACTCGAGGGGTGCCTGACATCTTCCCCTCAGTCAACAGAATTCCTTACCCGATCTTTCGTTTTCGCGGACCAATAAGAAATACAGTCATTTCCTTTTGATTAGGGATTCAATAAGGTGACTTGGAACACCAAAACTCAATTCCAAGTGGCGACTCTGAATAAATAAAATAATCCCTTTTCAAAACGTCACTTTAATTGGAAAAAACTCTTTCGAAATCCTTATAAGCGGGGTGAAAAAAGGGGTGTGACAATTATTAGGAAAAAGAAAAACACTACTAGATTTAGGCTTGTTTTTTGGAATATGATAGAAACTATTTAGATAAATAGACGGTATGTAGATAAATACTTAAATTTCAAAATAAACAAGTGATATGTATAAAGAATAATTCAATGACGATATTGATATTTAAGAAAAAAGTCTTTCACAATATATTTTATAGTTGATTGTTTCTTATAAAAAGAGTGGATCAAATCATTTTTTTCAATTCAAAATACACTTGAACTATTTCAAATGTATGAAACTATTTTAACATCTACTTAACGGTACAAATAATAGAGATCGTTAGATGAAAAGAAGTTATAAAAATATTATCTAACTCGTGATGTTTCTTAAATAAAATTATTGAAATCATGGTGAATAAAGTTATTTGATACGCCTTCGATGGTAAGAACTAGCAGGTGGTCGAATATGGTCAAGATACGTACAAGATGGTTCATACACCATCATTATGAACAAAAAGAAAATAAATCAAATAAACATATATAAAGTTTTATTAATTAAATTAAAGGTACTTGCTTAAGATCGGCTTTAGGCCACCAATTCCGTTGAACCTCCGCAGGCTACAAAGTGCTGCCAGTGCGACAAAACAATACAAAGTCGCTGAAAATCTTGGTGCATAATTTTAATAAGTTTAGTCTCTCTCTCTCTCTCTCTCTCTCTCTCTCCCTCTCTCTCTTTTGGCATAGGCAAACTATTCAAAACTTGGAATTGAACCAACTTTAGGCTTTCAATAGTGGAATAAAAGTGACAACAAATAATTTCCATGACAACAGGTACAAGCTACTCTTATATATATATGTGTGTGTGCGTGTGTGTGTGTGGAGGGGCGAAGGGTCTCCAAAATGTGTCCAGTAAACATCACATGATCAAAAGATCGAGGCTCTTCCTAAAGAAATTGGTCAACGTAAATCAATGTGCTTCTATCATCATCAATGAAACGCGTGTTACTGGAAGCTCCTTTGATAATTTCTTCAATCAAATCCCTATAAATGAAGGATATGAGCTCCGGGAACACCGACTCAAACCTAGCAAATGTCACAGTGCAGAACCGGCCATGATGCAGAAAATTTCTTGAATACATTGTGCTTCCCCAAGCAATTTGGTAGGAATTGTTTGTTTGACCGGCTTTATCCTTACGATATTAAGTCTCCCAAAACGTAGAAGCAGGATCAACTCTCTGCGTTAATTTTTTGTGTCTCCCAATCGTGTCTAATTTCCAGAAGTTTGAAAAAACTTTTACTATGTGCAGGATGTTGCACCATGATCCTTGACATAATGCCAACAAAGAGCACTTTTTTTTTTATTGGCGCTTCAAAAGAAAGGAGGTTTATAAAGCCACATGGAGTATTCCTAGGATGACCCCCTAAGATTATTGATCAAGTCAATGCATTGGACATCATGAGGTACATGTAAAGCCTCAGGTGTACGAGATGGAGGTGCAACTGCTGTTGGTAGCGGCATAAGCATGATACACGAAGAAGCCAATATGTAAAGTTATAATAGTTTATCTTTAATTTTTTGCGACTAGCTACAAATTATATGTCGACCTTAAAATCATACAGGTGTGTTTTACCATCAGCACCATAGAGGACTTTAACACATGGGTTCTATAAAGATAATCACGAGAGTATTATCAACACCATAGAGGACTCTAAAACATGGGTTCCCATAAAGATAATCATGAGAGTATTGTTAAGAGGTCTAAAGCAATCTATTGAAAGATTCTTCTATAGTAATCAAAGAAACCAATGCATACTCCATTGACGATCTTCCATGTACATGTTCTTGGGATCGTAATCTCTAATGGATTTTCTCTTTATGAGCCTCGACATATGTACAGACATCTTTCAAATGGCACAACCTCTCAACGAACAGTAAGAAGTCACGACCATTAGGATTATGGTCATTAGCAATAACAATTGGGCTCGTCATAAACGAACCAACAAGTAGCGACCGGGTTGTTAGTTCTTCAACCTTTTCAATGATCTTTCACTCCATCACCTTACTTCAGATTATGTCAGCAAGTCCTCAAACTTTGTTTTCCTCTATCAAATAATCATGCAAAAGTCGGACTTCGCCTTCCACAATAGCCATGACCACCTTTGAACTGTCGTGTGTCTCCCTTTGGTCTTTTTTTTTTTCTATTATGTGAAGGGATGTTCAATATCTCATTACAATTTTTACAAATCAAAATTTATATAGGTGTGTTTTACCATCAGCACCATAGAGGACTCTAACGCATGGGTTCCCATAAAGATAATCACGAGAGTATTGTCAAGAGGTCTAAAGCAATCTATTGAAAGATTCTTCTATAGTAATTAAAGAAATCAATGCATACTCCATTAACGATCTTCCATGTACATATTCTTGGGATCGTTATCTCTGATGGATTTTCTCTTTGCGAGCCTCGACATAAGTACGACATCTTTCAAATGGCACAACCTCTCAACGAACAGTAAAAAATAACTTGACCATTAGGATTATGGTCATTAGCAATAACAATTGGGCTCGCCATAATCGAACCAATAACTAGCGACCGGGCTATTAGTTCTTCAATCTTTTCAATGATCTTTCACTCCATCACCTTACTTTAGATTATGTCAGCGAGTCCTCAAACTTTGTTTTCCTTTATGACATAATCATGCAAAAGTCGGACTTCGCCTTCCACAACAGCGATGACCACCTTTGAACTGTTTTTTTTTTTTCTATTATGTGAAGGGATGTTCAATATCTCATTACAATTTTTATATCAAAATTTGAGATGAATATTGAATTCTTTACATTTTAATAAATTTTCTTGTAAGTTATATTTGGTGAATTGCAGTGGATTAAACTAGACTTTCTCCTACAAGGTGGACTTAGGGAGGCGGATCGGGTCTAAATGTTTTATAAAATATTCTAAAGTTTGGATAATAAAAAAAAATGTTGAGCAATAATAACAAGAATGACATATGATTCGGATGTGAGAGGACTTTCGAAAAGTTCTTTATAAATACTTGTGATCTATTCTATTTTGCATTATAGATATCCTATTATTCTTTACATTCTTTTCAAACTATTTCAGTTTTTCTTTTGAATTCAGATCGGGTTAAAGAGAAAAGTTGTGAATTCGTGGTAATTATGATAATCAACGAATATTTGTCACTTTGTGAATATTTTGGATTTGAAATTCAAGTTTTTGAATATGGAAGAACAAAAGGAACTAGGAATGAGGAAATCAAAAAACAAGAGGGAAAAGGGTGAGATTTAATATTTCAAATTGAAAAATATTTCATACCAAATAAACTTTTGTTGCAATTATGTACATTAAGAATTAAAAAAAAAAAAAGTCAAGTTGTGGGAAACAATGGCTAGGAACTTTTTTTCACGTCATTGCATCCTTAGTAAATTTGTACATTTTCATCTTTTAAAAGCTACAAAAGGTTTAGGATTAGGCTTGATGCTTGACAAGTTAGGAAAAGGAAAATGTGTTAATAATTTAAGATACAGAGCATAATGTAAATTGGTTAGTTCTATATTTTTTTCAATTTACATATTTGGCGGTGACATGGGGAAAGAGGAATTACATGCTAGTTTTATCAAATGAATTCAGCCACTCCCCTAAACTGTCTGGTTTCAATGTTCGTAGAGAATACTATGAACAATGCAACATTTATTTACTTAGTTTGGTATTAAGAAAAAAATATTTCCTCAATTTTAATTGGCCTATCGGTTTAAGTAAATATTCTCCCCAAAAAGAGAGAATCATATTTTCGACAGCCTAATTTTCCGGTGGTTCTTTTCAAGTGGGGTCATTTTTGAAAGCCTAACTTTAGGTTGATTCTTTTTAATGGGCTCCTGCTACAACCATTCTTTCTTAAGGGTGCTTATTGGGTGGTTCTATTCGACTTATCAATTATCGATTTGTAAATATGCTAAATCATTACAGAATTGTTTGGGTACCTCCATCTTAGTTCGACTTAGTAAGTATTTTTTTTTTTAATCTTCATTTTTCCTTATTTGTACCTAATCTAATAGAGTGTAATTTCATTTTATTGTCAGCTACATCTAGAGTATGGATGATTGAAGTGGAAGAAACATCAAATACGGGCCAATTTCAGAAGTTCCTAGAAGCTTCTATCTCTTTCAAATTTAACCTGATCTTTTTACTTTACAAAATGTCACATTGATGGTGATATGGTTTTTATATCTACTTAAATGTTAAATTGAAGCACTGCACTAGTCAAGTCTTTCTTTTTAATTAATGAACCTAATTACGTTTGTGAATTCTGTACAAACTTTGTGTTGGATGTCTCTTATTATAAATTGTCTTTAGGCTACTAATTTTATTGAGCCACTTTTGGATTTTTGTTCTATATTTGCTGACTCTTTATTTTTCTTTTGGAACTAAGTCAAATTTTGTTGGAAATGCAAGCAATCAATCTCCACTATATTGTTCATGCAAATCTTGAAA
>NC_081342.1:3440684-3450060 GCF_029784015.1 Lycium ferocissimum | reverse complement strand
AAAAAAATTAAAGCCTAAGAAGGACAATCCTGATCCCCCCGATTGGATGCACTGGGCAAATGAATAGGGCCTTAACCGTCTTCTATTGACTAGATGAACCAACCTTTCTCCATTTTAATAATATTTATCTTTCCTATCTTCTTATTTTTTCCCCAATATGTTAAGCAATTACATTCAATATCTCCTAATAGTTCTTACGAATCAACATTTGAAGACGGATACTCTTGTTAGATGTGCTAGGTGATTTCCTACTGGTGGGTGGGCAATAGTAATGCTTTTTTGGATCAAGAATAATGTTTTATGTATAGATTCTACGGGATCTTTCTAGTTTATTTTTGCATGTTAATTAAAGGTTATGCCTGACCTCATGGGATATATTAAACCAGTGGGCAAAAATCTGGAGGAATAGGACACATAAAAAAGTCCACATCCATTTACAGAAGAGGCAAGTAATGGCCATATGTCAGGCCGATATTTCTAGTCATCTATATGTACACCACACAATTGCAAGTATAGAACCACATCATCACTGTCAGTAATTGACCCTGAAAACTTTCCAGAACTTGATAAATGGTTGTCTTCCCCATAACCATTATATTTGTATTCGATTTGACTTTAGTTACTTTGACTTCATTGCTTGGTCTTGTTGTTCTGGTACCAACTGAGTCTGAAGAAGGAGCACCAGAATCGACAAAAGTGAAAGTACGGACAAGATCAACATGTAATGATTTAACGAATTTAAGAATAACGACGAGCCACTCTTTGATCCTAGAGCAACATGTTGAACAAGTAGTATATCAGGCAACAGACAATTCTCACTTGAAATTGTCCATTTGTGTTTAGTGTATGTACTCATACAAATCTGCTAGAGCTTTTACCGAGATATCTTAATTCAGCTGAGTACACTAACATTGTTACACTTTAAGGACAGCATATGCCAGACTAGAACTGAGAGACAGAAAAAGATTTGTGAGTTTAGTGACTCGCTACAGAGACCTTCTACGCAAGGTAATCTTGCACACTTCAACTTAACAAAGGAAAAGGGTTGACGTAATGGAGGAACATGCAGGAGATGCCACAAAATTACGTAAGGGAAACTTACGTAAATATACTCTCCGGCCATCTAGTTTACCAAACATTGTCGAGCTATACACTGCCTATACACATAGTAGGGTATAGGTATGTATATTCTATGTATGGTATATATATATTTAGTATAAACTACACACTACCTATACACTGTGTACATATTTTGTAAACTAAATAGTTGAATGGTATTTGGCTGTAATTTTCCTATGATATAATTACCCGATTATCCACGAAAGAACAAGATCTATAAAACACAATTAAGTCACAGGGCCTTCCAAAAGTAAAATTGTGAGGGCTTGGATCCACTTGGAGTCCCAAAAACTACAGACTTGGTAGGATGCTGCAGATGTAAGAAGAAGAATTCCATTCAGGGTTCAACAGAATAACAAAAGAGAGCAGCAGAAGAAAACACATCTCCCTCAACCCACAACATTTGCTCAGCTTTGTAGGAATCACACCCCAACCATCCATTCAGATCAATAGGCGATTCAAGTGGCAACAGAGATTCGATATAGCATTTACAATGTGGCATTCATTCAAAAACTAAAGACAATAGTAACTGTAGAATGCACGAAAAGATGAATACCAATCTGGCAATCCAAACTGTCACCAGCGACCAGAAAATACAGCTCGTTAAATAGTGTAAATTTGTACCTGTAATTCGAAAATAGTTCAGCACTGCAACAGACGTATTTCAACTGCTACTTGAGCAGATCATGTATAATAGCAACATTCAGCTAAAACTCACAAAAACGTTCAAACATAAAACAGCGGAATATGAACTCTGTAATAGCAGCAAAAATAATCAAGCTACCGTTATAGCTATAAGAAAGAGCAAAATGAATAGTACAAGTATAGTAGGAGTCGGCTATATGAATCCTCACTAACCATGTTTCACCATTTAAACTCAAACCAATATTATTTATAAATAAAAATAAGAAGTACTAGAGGGGTCCTTTATATTTCTAAAGGCTAAAAAAGTCACAAAAGCTTAGGACCTAACGTAAATATGCTAACATGATTCAAACATATTCCCGACTAAGCGGTATCCCTTGTATATATATTTTTTTCCATAACCTACATTTCGCTAAGTCTGCATGGATTCCAAGATGCCAAATAATAGCATACAAGTGATTAGCTAAAAATGTTAATTGTCAAAACAACTAAATTCAAAATGATATCATTCGGGTCATTTCTCATTCTCCCTTCACATGCTTCATCTGTCCCATTCCCAAGCCTGACCACACAAATGGCATGTCAGATGTGTCAAAAGGAAAGACAACTTAGGGTCACCATAATATGCTCTAGCATGCATGTTTCCAATCTCACTTCGCGTACTGTGTTTGACTTCAAAATAACACTTGAGAAAACTAGTTCCGTAGATTATACATGAATCATGAAATGTTGTTGGACTACTTTAATTAAGCACAATATAGTTGTTTTAAAAGGACAGCTGATAAATGAAATTATTTGAACTTTCCACAAGTTAGAACACCGAAAGCAAGGGCTAAGGAATATATATAAATTATCATGTGACAAAATCTTGGCAGTGCAAAAATACGTAATTGGATGTATGCAGTGTTGGTAAGCCGTACAAATCTTATCGCAAAGTTGTACATGTTAATTTTAGTTCAATTTTCCTTTCTCAAATTATGCTTATAAACTAATGCAAAAAGCATAATGCTATAACTTACCATTCTGGTAGCCTATCATCATTAAGGATAGGATTCTGCCATTTCTCAATTGCTTCTTCCCACAGCTTATAAGCTGATCAATGTAAGCACGGCTAAGAAATCAAACAGGAGCCTAAGCAGAGGAGACACTCACTTGTAAATGAATGATGAACCAAATCTACATCAGCCATTTCAAAGGTTCCATAAAACCTTGTGTACCTCCTGTAGGAATCCCCACACCCAGGAGGAGGAAATTAAAAGAAAGAAAAAGACTAAGACAAGCATCGTCTAACAGATAGGATTCTGAGGAAAAAAATTAACTTGAGTCTAAAATATGACGAAGTCCAGATATTATTGAAGTTACCTTTTTCGTTGCCTATTCACCTTCTTATCTTTTTACATTTTTTGATAATGTAACAGGTAATTCTGCTGAACACATTTATAATCAAAATAGTTCGGTTTTTAGACAAAATGTAAATTGCAGAAGTCTCAAAAATCCTAGATTTTAACAATAATGGGACCACAATCATGTACGTCCAACATACAAGATGACCAAACAACAGCGAATGCTATGGTACATTTTGCTTAGTTCAACCTATGCAGATACTGCAACACAGTGTCTCCCCAGGTGATGATGGAATGCTTGGCCCTTTGCTGAAGTTCTCTAGATCGAAGTGTCAGTCCTTGAAAAAAGATAAAGAACCATGAGAATGTACGTTATAATGCCAAAAAACTCCTGGCATAGAAGTTTTAACCCATATTGAAGTGAGGACCATCCATTTAAGGTTCAAAGAATCACCAGAAAGTATTTACTATCAGAAAGTATTCCTTGGTCACGCCAAAACAGTAACACTGACATTCTGAGTTTCGCATGCCAACAGTAATCGGAGGAATTTCCTTTGACACTAAAATTTCAAATCATAGATGTCCATAGAAGAGAAAAAACCTCCACAATGATGCATGGAATAAAAGGCATTTTTTCTTTTGCAATGACCATGGATGTCATTTCCCCAAGAGGGACACCCCAGAGAAAGCATTAACATAATACAATAACAAAAAGTAACAAATGAAGACAAATAATTCTTATGTCTCTTCATGTATTCCCGTATTGACGGTAGAAAGATATCTTTTTTCAAGCATATCCAACCAGTTTATAAAACACACCTACTAATATAAGGATTGCATCCAATTGACTCTTAAAGCTAGGATGTCAAGAGGTCGAGTTCTGAGATTAAAATGCACCTTACATCCGTAAAGTTTTCCACATAGATGTGACCATTGAAATCCAAACATTCCTTCAAACTTTTTTCTGGATTGCTTCTAACAGTATATATATATATAAATTACTAAAATCATATGACAGAATTCTTTACTGTTTAGCGGGCTACAACCAGACTCAATTAGGTCATAGAAAAACTTAGTAATTTGAGCAAGGTTTCAAAATGAAAGGATGGATAGACCATCGACTCACGTCTTCGAGTACATACATAATTTTGTTTATCTTTTCTAGTTATTTTTTTAATAGTAATCATTTCAGTGGTTTTTTTTTTTTTTTTTGAAGACGCGAGCTGATAGGTCTATTGATCCTTCCTATTTTGGAGCTTTACTGTAGTTATGAGTAAGGTCCCAAAATAGGAACGGTCGATAGACCATCCACACACGTCTTTAAAGTACATACATAATTTTGTTTATCTTTTCTTGGTATTTTTATAATAGTACTTTTAACCTTTTTAATCATTTTAGTGTGAATTTTGAAGACATGAGTCGGTAGGTCTATTAATCCTTCCTATTTTAAGAATTTACTCAAGTTATGAGTAAGGTTCCAAAATAGGAAGGATCGATAGACCATCCACTCACGTCTTCAAAGTACATACATAATTTTGTTTAGCTTTTCTTAGTTATTTTTTTAATAGTACTTCAACCTTTTTTAATCATTTCAGTGTGTTTTTTGAAGACGTGGGTGAGTCCTGAACCAAAATGACCCATTAAAAGAGGAAGTGAACCAAAATATCCCAAAAAAAAATGTGATACACGCGGTAAAGGATTTAACCGTAACGGCACGGTTAAGTCCTTTAGCGCAATATTTTGCTGCGCTAAAGAACCTCCCTTTTTTTTGGTTAAACTCTCTTCCTTTTACATCTTCACACTTTTTTACGTACTTTAACCATAGATTAATCATGCTTCAAGGCTCCAGAACTTCAATATTTTATACAGAACCCTACTTATTTTTGTGCAATTAATAACGCAGGCTCAACACATCAAGGATACGCAAAACTTCGTATTATTATTTTAGTGCTTGAAGTAAGTCTTTGTTCGAAGACTTGTTGTCATTAGCTTTAAGTTATTTATGTTTTAGGGTTCGTGTTATTTTTAAATTAACGCGTAACTTTATTTCGAATAAGTCACGATTTTTTTATTATCAATTTAGGATGTCACACTATAAACGATAATAACGACTAAGATAATATTTAGAAATAGATACACAAAAAATATATAATATTTACTTAAACTGTATAACTTAATTGTATATACACTATCGTGGATGAGTCCCACATGTGGTCCGCCTGAGACTATCGGCTCATACCACCGCTATCGTCTGCATCCCCTTTTTTCCTCTTAATAGGAGGGCGCTCTAAGCCATGATCATCCCTCGCCCTTCTGCATAACGTGCTTCTTCTTGGGATCTAGTCCCGCCTGCACGCTCGCAACTTCGGTAGTCGATCTCGGTTCGGAGACGAGACCCTCATCCTCACGGTGAGATGCCACCTTGTGCGCCGGCCAAGGATGAAGCTTCTATTAAACATATAAAAATTAGTATCAATTCTTATTTATATTAAATACATTAACGTTTGTTAAATAATCAAACTTGCGTATCGATAGGTGCCTCAGTAGGTTTATGAGATGGGTCTGGTGTAGAATATGAAGTAGTATCTTGGACGAGATGCTGGAGCGGGGTATTGTTTGAGGTCCAAATAAATGTTAAAAAAATTAAAGTAATATTCACCTTATATTGAATAAAATTAAGTTTTACTAAAAATCTGACCTGTGGCTCGACAGTCTGTTAAGAAGACACATGTGGCTCGGCATGCCAAAACCCTTGTGTTGGTCGCTTCCAAGGACCCACTAGCGCCGAATCCAAAAATATGAAAAATTACGAAATAATAAGTAACACATATATGTTAAATAAGTATTTTAAATACTAATTGGGATTAAAAACTCATCGAACTCAAGAATTCTTGGACCATCTAAATTTCTCACTAGCCGCCGCTCGTCCTGTAATGATGCGCAAGGCGCCGCCTAATCGATTTCATCATGTTCCTCTATGTACGCATTCTAGCCCTGGCCAGATAAAGACCCAAGAGCCTCCCGCAAGTAGGCGCGCTAAGAACATAGGTGACGATCTCGTACCGAGTCGCCATCGGCTCGAAACGGCCGCGACGGACTAGAACGGGAGCGCCCTCATCTACCAGACGGCTTCCCTCTACCAACACATCCTCTCACCGATACTCACCCTTCCTGGAACAAGATCATTCACTTAACTTCTCCCCGCCATCGGATACCGTGCCCTCGAACATTCATACCATCTCCTCAGCAAACTCTGGGGTTAGACATATGCTCTAACCCTAATATGCTCACTCGCTTTAGGGTCACCAGCTGCATTTGTGTTCAACAGTAAAAAATAGTTATTTTTAAAAGGTAATAATTAATACAATTAAATAAATTTAAATGTGATAAACTTACTAACGCCTCGTATCGTCTTGCTGGGCAGCCAGATTCCACGCCCCGATCAACGCGTGATCCCACGCATAGCCAAGGCATGTAATCCATGACGCAGTAGTCGACGATCGACCTCCGCTAAAGTCTTCAACCTGTCCTACCAACGCTGGACACCTATGAAAGTCAGAAATGCATCATCGATGGCCGCTCGATCAACCTGCTGGTAGTGTCGGAGCCCATGATGAACGTCGGCAAGGGGTGAGGCCTTACGATGCCCAACCGTCGTAAGACGCGCCGGCATGTGTTAATTAACGATGTTCAAGTGTCTCAATGGACACCGCGACCTCCCCCACGGTGCTCGCCGACCACCCCGCAAAGGTCGGGCAACCCATCCAAAATAGCGCCGTACGGCATTCATGGGGCAGTTTAATAAAATATAGTTACAAATTGGTGATCAACAAGTAGAAAAGACGTTTAATTAAATTAATAGTGTAAAGTTAAATAGTTTTACCCATGATTTTTGAACCTTTATTTGGACCTCGTGCATACCGCTCCGTTTACCTCCCATCTCGTCCAGAGACTTTTCATATCCCCGGACCCTCGAGCTCCTTTTTCCCCCGGGGGCACCCATCGAACACGGGTTTGATTATTTACAAACAAACGATGTTTCAAATAAATAAGAATTATATAATTTTTATATATTTTTCGGCTTTCCTTCGAACCGGGCATCTCCCCGACGGGGAGAGGTCTTGTCTCCCCAACCATATCCTGAGATTTGGACACCCGGACTGATCCCAAAAAAACACGTTACGGAAAGGCGAGGATGATCGGCTTAGAGGCCCCTCTTTGAAAAAGGGGGGTGGAACGATGGGGTGGTGAGCCTTTCCAAAATAGTCTGGGGATACAAATAGGGGCCCACGATAGTGTATATGCAATTAAGTTGTACAGTTTAACTAAATACTACATATTTTTTGCGTATCTCTTTATATTTATAAAAATTATCTTAATATTTATTATCGTTTATAGTGTGACATCCTAAATTAATAAAAAAAAAACAACTTATTGAAATAAATGGGATTAATTTAAAAAAAAACACAAAACTTTAAAACATAAATAACTTAAATAATGACAAAAATCTTCAAATAAAGACTTTCTTCAATACTTTTTCAGAAAACGACAATCCGGTTTTTAGTATTTGATGGTTGGCCCCTTATTAACGGGAAAATTGTAGAATTTTAAAGTTAAAATTCGAAACATGATTAATTTATGGCTAAAGTACGTAAAAAAATGTGAAGAAGTAAAAGAAAGAGAGTTTAACTAGCCCACTCAAATTATCATCTGCAAACCAAATATCTAGCTAATGAGGTTTGGTGACTTCTTCGATAGGGGTACGAAAGTCGGGGCCCCGCCCCCCCGTCGTTTTTGGCCCCCCCAAAGGAATTAATTGGCCTTGCGTCACCTTCCTTCTTTTCTCTGGGCAATTCCTCTTTTTAAAAAACCTCGTCTATATTTTTCCCCATTTCCCCATTTCTTATAATTACCCAAAAGATTCCCATAATTTTTTCCATTTCCGACCCTTTCCTAATTCACGTCTTTCTCCCTTTTTTTGGGCTTCTTTCCTTCTCTGTCCCCCCCACTTTTCTCGTTATTTTTACTCCTTTCCCCCGGTTTATCTTTTTTTTGGATCCCCCAAAGAATCTGGGAAAATCCCCTTTTCCTTATCCTCCCACCCCTCCCCCGCGCCCACTAATCCTCGCTCCCCATGGATGTTGTTCCGTTAAGGGTCCCTATAAAAAAAAAGTTTTATCAATTTCCGGAGGGGATTTCTTTCCCCAACTTGTCTAGTGGAATCAAACCACAAAATAAACAAAAAATTCCCAAACCTTTTTAAATTAAAAAGTTACACTACGCCTTGTCGTCTTGATTAATCGTTTAAGTGGTTTTTGAACATTAATGCTCCTTGTATCCTAAAAGTCTTTCCCAAAAAATATCAGGTTTTTTGTTCGGGGTATTTGAAACTCCAAAGGTGTTGTTTTTAGAACTCTTTTAGACCCAGACCTCCCCCAAATCGTGGGCTTAACCCATTTTCCAACGACAAATTCCCCTTGGTTTGTCAATTTAGAGGTCGTATGAAGGGCTCGCAAGTTCCAGGCCTTTATAATCCAAACATTTCCCTTGATTGGGCGGAAAACAAAGACATTGTTCCCAGTTCTCTCACCATTTTCCCCCCTGGGCTCCATGCCTTTTTCCCCTTACGTCACTCAAGGACAGGGTTAATAAACTGCCTGACCACGCGGCCACCACCCCAGGGGGTTAACAATGTTCTCTTCGGGGGGCCCCTCCCCAAAATAATCTAATTAAAATAAAACATCAAGATTCAAATCGGGCATCTTTTTTTCGGGATACTACCATCATTTGATGAGCGACGACGTCATACAAAAAAACAATAAAGGAACAAAATAGCGGAAAAAAGCCAATAAAAAAAATAAATCAAAGGTAAAAAGGATAAAGGCTTGCAGAAAAAGAGGGGGAGGTTCTCCTGGGAGAATTTTTGTTCCCTGATTTAGTTCTTATAAAATTGTTAAACCACCCGTTTAACAAAAAAAAAATAAATGTGGGAGCCTTTTTGAAATCAAAAAAATTTTTAAATACCAAAAAATTTAAAAAATTTAAAAAATAAGCATTAAAATAAGCCAAACCCCAAAAACACTCTTTTTTTCTTCTTTGATCTTCCTCTATTTCCCCTACTAGTAAAGGGGAACACGGGCCCAATGTTGTCTTTTCCGGTCAAAAAAATGTTCCCTTCTTTTATTTTTTTTTTTTTTTTTTAACAAAAAGGTGTCTTTGTCAAATCTGAAAAAATTAATTTTTTTTTGATTTGCCCTATTTGGGTTTTT
>NC_081342.1:3371599-3440584 GCF_029784015.1 Lycium ferocissimum | reverse complement strand
ATTAAAAAAAGGATCTTTGAGTTTATAGGGAAATCTTCCTTTGAATTCTGTAAATGAAGTGCTAGCTTAGAATTGGATTTCTAAGTACTTATGGCTAATGTTTGGTATCTAATGACGTCGATGTAGATTTTTGGGAAGACGAGATTTCAATTCGGATTAAGCTTAGGAAGCAAGCAAGGTATGTAAAGCTTACCTTTCTTTCTTTTGGCATGTCTGAACGCCTTGAGTAAGTCATGATATGTTATGAGCCTTGGGGGCAACTCTATTCGAGAAGTTAGAGCTTATAGTTATGATTCATATTTGCTTAATGTTGGCATCCTAATGTGGTTAAGCTATGGTTTGTGTGTCTTTGTATGATTGGTTTTCAAATGTTGCATAAAAAGCTTTGTTTTCAAAAGAGTTTTGTAACTACGAACGTCCGTAACTTTCTCATATGGTCTCGGATTGCTATGAAACGTTCGTAGAAGTTTCTATAACGAGTAATAATCTTTAACTTTCATAGGCGGGCCCGGATTGGGTTGACGCTCGTCCGTGGGTCCCGCGACTTTCTATGTTTGGTTCTAATGACCTGTTTTTGGAAAAAAGCTTAATATGGTTATCTTTCCGAGGCCCACAGTACGATTACTTATTTGTTTATTGAGTACGAAATAAGGATTTTTATGCATATGATTTTGATACGTAACTATGATTTACGAAATTCTATTTGATGTTTTGTTCAAGTGACGTTCGGAGGAAAATTTGATTTGACTACCGTTTTGGCTTTTAAATGAGGGGCTTGTTTGATCGTTCTATTGAGTCGGTAATAAGGATTTATGCGCGTATGGTTTCTCGGTTCGTAAATGATGTGTTTTTCGGGAGTATGATGTGTCGGTTCGCCGAGCCTTTTTAGCGTGGAGCCGTGTATGGATTATGGTGTTATGATGTGTCCGGTACGCCGGGCCCCTTTCGGCGGGTGCGCGTATATATGTATGATGTGTATTTCGAAATATGATGTGATCGAGAAGTACGATATGTTATATGTATGGATTACGGAGTATGATCGATTGGTTTCGGTCCGGTGGTGGGGCAAAGCGATACTGGGCAAACCCAACAGGTGGGGCAAACCAGTGATGATGCAAAACTCCACGTTGGTTTAGACGGAAATGCCATTGGTTTAGGCAAATCTGCTGGTTTAGGCAAATCCCACCTTTGGTTTAAGCAAATCCCACATTGGTTTAGGCGAATCCCATATCGGTTAATGTCAGCTCAGATGATAAGTTATGATGTTATATGTGTTACGGTAAGCATTTTGGCATTCTGATTATTGTATTTGTCTTAAACGTGCTTAGGTATGATTTGTACTTCAGATGCAAGTACCTTGGTATTAGGCTATGTGCACTTTACGTACTCACGACTTCGGTTATGACTTCGTTTTACGTACTTCACCTTTGCGTATCGGTACATATTTCGTACGACCCCGCTGTGAAGTGCGTTTCGTGCGCGCTTGGTACCGCGAATGAGTAGGTGATGTTAGCGAAGATGTTCCGGTTTGGATTGACGAAAACTCGGTTTTGGGAGTGTTCTTGAGTCGGAAGCATATGTATGATATGGTATGCAGAGTTATGTTAGAGACTTCGCGAACAATGTCGTGTGTATAAGACGTCGGTTGTAAGCGGCAATGTAAGCCGGTGTATTATTATGCATTATGTTACGATTTGTTTGACGAGCTATATAGGCCGAGGTATTGTTGTGCATTATATTGCAGATTTCATGCGATTGCAGATTTTGTTTGATTTGAAAAAGATGAAAAGCATGTTTGTTTTATGAAAAATTTTCATTACGTGCTTATGTCATGGTTTGCGGGCCCAGTATGAATATGAGTATTACGAAAGTTAGCGGGTTCGCCATTCGAGCGCAGGTAAGGGTCGGGTGCCCATCGCGCCTACTCGGATTAAGGGTGTGACATTTTTACGATTAATAGCACTACTTCCCACTTCAACGAGCTTGACTCAGTGAGAGGGTAGGATCAAGTTTGACCAAGAAAGACCACGTTACCTTTTTTTAACTTTTCTTCAATACTCATCACTTATCAAAGTCTTACCTAAGATCAACAATGTTTTAAGGAAAGATTGAGTATTAGCTAGATTGTCAATTGAAAAAGAATTAATTGAAGATATTGATTATAAAAATATTATTAGTAATTTTGAGTCTCAAAAAATAGAAATAAAATAGAAATATATATAATATTTTTTTTGACAAGTAAAGGCCCCTCGTTAGAGTTTGGCTTTAGGCCCCGATATGGTTGAGCCGCCCCTGACTATATATAGTTATACATGTATTATATATGAATTATATGTATACTTTATGTTCACCGATTATTTTAATTTATACGGTTGAATGAGCAACTTTTAGATATAAGAATAATTAGAAAGCACATAATGCGCCTCCAAGTCCTCAATACATGTACTGTAATTTGACTAGGACTCAATTAGCTAGGAGCCTTCTTATATACTCAACTAACTAATATACTACAAACTAACGTGTGCATTGCAATGTCAAAATATGGAATTTTAATTTCCACAACAAAGGCTTTTTCGTAAAAAAACTACTTTTTTCGATTTTGTCTTTTTGACTCTCACAAAATTGCATTTTTTTTTGGGACAACTACGTATATATACATCTTAAGGAGAAATATTTACGAAACGTGACGATAGTTTTATATTTACAAAACATAACATTACAAACCTTATACAAAATATGCTTTTAAAAAATTAAAAAAAAAATAATATTTTTTTTAAATGTTTTTTTTCGCTCAAACATTTATGTATGAAATGTGTATATAAACTCGCTCAAGGCTTAAAAAGTTTGCTCAAAATTTAGTGTATGAAAACGGTATGAAAAATGTATGAAATGTGTATATCTCGTTCAAGGCTTAAAAAATCCACTTAAAATTGTGTGTGTGAAATTTGTATCTCGCTCAAGTCTTAAAATTTCGCTCACATTTTCGTGTATAAAGTTCATATTAGATTTCTGTAAAATTAATACAACTACAACAACATTGTATACAACTTTGATACAACATTCAAGACTTCAAATAATCGCTCAAATTTTTGTGTACGAAATGTGTATATCTTGCTCAAGGCTTAAAAAGTTAGCTCAAATTTTATGTATGAAGAATGTATGAAGTGTGTATATCACGATCAAGGCTTAAACATTACGCTCAAAATTTTATGCATGAGAATGGTATGAAATGTGCGTATATAAGCTCGTTAATTTTAATTTCATTCACATTTTTCGTATATAAAGTTCATATTAGATTTACGAAAATTAATACAACTACAATAACATTGTAACAACTTCATACAATATTCAAGGCTTAAAGTTTTCGCTCACAATTTACGTGTATGAAAATTATATTAAAAATTTCGCACACATACACATTTCATACATTTTTCATATACAAAAATTTGAGGTAATTTTTTAAGCTTTTGAGCAAAAAAAAAAATATATATATATATATATAAATTATTTTTCTTTAAAAAAATATATAATTTTTTTTAAAATAATTAAATTTTTTTTTAAAAAAATATATAAAAATCCATCATGTTTCGTAATATATTGTTATGTTTTGTAAATAAGGAAAACTATCGTCACCTTTCATAAATATTTCTCCTTAACATGTATATATACGTAGTTTTCTCATTTTTTTCAGGATTATCCAATTTTCGTGTCGTTCATACCTAAACTTTGGTGAGTCCGTCATAACAACTAACAGTTACATTCTTTAGTAATTATGTTTTATCGCTCCAGACTTTTCTTTTACGATTAGCCCATAGATTTATTTATTTCTCTCAATTCAACTCATTGAGCCATTAATATCACTCTAAGTTCACTCGTCAAACAGTTGAATCCAATTTATCTCCCTCGACTTCAACTCGAACCTGTTGATTTCCTCTCTCCTACTATACGTAACAAAAGGAAAAAAAACAATTTTACGTATATATATCGGAACTAAATTACATAAACGGATGGGTCATTAACCCATGCAAATTAAACTTGAGCAGGTTGACAGGGTCATATTTTTATGGTTAATTTTGTCCCTCTTAGATGAAACATGTAACTTTGAATTCATTTATTTATTATATGTTAAGGTAAATTAGTTCTCATCAAACCACAATCGAGCATGTTGATAGATCGTTTCCTAAATTGATTGATTAGTTTATACTTAGGTGATAGAATTAATAAATTGTAGTCACATCATAATTTTCTAAATTCGATGATTTCGATGACCAAGTAATGATAAGAAGTGCATTAAGAAGTCATTGTCAATATTAGGGATGGATAGAAAATCAAACTTTTTCTATAGACTGCATCATCCTGATAATTATAAAAATTAAAGTGGCCTAGGTTAGCTTTCCTTCCCCTTTTTTGTAAAATCCAGGCATTCATGGCTGACAAAGATGCATCAACTTTATTAATCTAGATGGATAAAGGAACAATCGATAAATAAATGGAGTATAAAATTCTACAGAAAGTGGGAGGGTGGGGTGGGGTACTGATATACACATTAGTCAGTTAGGTCAAAGGCAGCTTAAAGCAACGTTAAATAAAACAATATCTACTACTATTAGAAGGCAAAAGCAGATATGACTTTAATTTGTTAACAAAGAAAGATATATATATATAATTCCCGTTTTTTGTGATCGAAAGATGAAATGACTTTTGTAACGAAGATTGATTAATAAATCCATTCCAGTATTTTGTGATCGCAATTAAACACCGTTAGTTTATTTAGATTTCGACGCAAAACTGACGATAGGATGACAAGGGAAAACACTACTTAGCTCAATCACGTAGTAACCTGGCTATTACGAGTAGAAAATAAAACGTAACGTACAGTAATATCAGTCTACAAATATTACAAATATCATTTTTTTTTTTTTTTTGGGCAAGGATGCCTGAGGCCTAATAAAAGAGGAAGACTAGGAGTTGCAATTTTTTTTTTTTTTTTTTGTCTCCCATCTAATGTTCGGTACTTGCATTGAGCTCCAACTAATTTGAATTCAAGGTTGCGTAAGACCCATTTAAGGAGGAAGTGCTCCCTAACAGGATTTTTTCCATATTCAAGACTCAAACCCGAGACCTCTAATTAAGGATGGAGGGATCCTATCCATCTCATCACAACCCTCGGTGATAGTTATCTCGAATCTTGCACGTGTAAAATACAAATAGCTAAAATAACAATATCTAAGTCAAACTATACCACAAAAATAAATTGAGAAATCCACATAGTAGTACAGAATAATTACAAATTTCATCATAATATAAGCAGGTTTCTATTCCGACACTCAAGGTTTAAGAAAGCACTATCAGGTGAGTACAATCTTGGGGTTCTAGAACGGGCTGCCAACATTAGGGCCAAATATCTTATATTTGGGCCAATACATGAACTACTATGTAGCCTGTGGTCTCTTTTAAGGCTTCTTTTGATAATTGGATTATGGCCTATAGCCTGGGCAATTTGCACCCTTCGCTGGGGGTGGTCTTTAATTTTTGGCCCTCAAATCAGTAGTTTTTAATTCTTGGCCTTCGCTAAAAGCTTCTTAGTTCCGAATTCAAAACCCCGCTCAGTTAAAAAGTTTTAAAAAATTTGCAAGGCATAAGTTGGGATTCGCAAGGCATAAGTTGGGTTTCAAACTCTGCCTCAATGTAAAAAAAAAAAAAAAAAAATGTCTTGCTGGAATTTTGCAAACCTCTGCCTTAAGGCCTAATTTTGAGGTAAGGTCCAATTTATGCCTTCTGAATCCCAACTTCTGCCCTGCGAATCTCAACTTATGCCTTACGATTTTTTTTTGACTGATCCTAAATTCAAACCCAAAACTTCTGGGTGTTAAGCAAATGACAAATATTAAAGACCACCAATTTGAGGGACAAAAATTAAAGACCACCCCAAAAGGAGGAAATCCGCTCAAAAAAAATGCCATTGCCTGTGGGTGGGCCGGCTATGGCCTCTGTTAAAGAAAACTTCCTAAGTGTAAAATTCATTTTACTTTCCAAATTTAAAGGTAAAAGACAATATACCAATGTACCCTCTAATGATGCACAAAAATGAAAGATAACATTACAAAATAATTTCTAGTTCACCATTAGTTCCTATTCAATTAATACTTACACACACCTCGTATTTATATCAAACTAAATATTTACACATATCACTTAATCATGACTAAGTAATATATATATATATATATATATATATATATATATATGTACGAAAGATATATATTTTGCGTCACCAGCTTGATGTAAACATGGCATGAAGTTTAAGAAAGTAAAGAAGATTTTTTGAATCTTATAGTCTTAAAATAAAGATGTGTAGAATGCACCAAAATGCCCGTTAATCTTGTTGTCTTAAACATGTTGTGAAAAGTCGGAATTAATGGGTTGCCAAAAAAGAAACGACACATTTTTTTAAACGGACTAAAAAGAAAAATAAGACAAACATGGCAACCATGAAATAAGGTAAAGTTTGATTGCATCAAGCTCTATTGCCGAGTATTCTGTACCAGCTCGGCCAAATCAAAGATTGCCGTAAGTTGCATCCTGAGTCTTACGAATTGGATCCTTAGCCCCTGAATTGGTGCGCAAGTGGTAAATGGAATGAATAAACTTAAATCAAAATATACATGGGTTTCACGTTGCTTTGAGTGTTGAACTTAACCCCCCAAAAAAAAAAAAAAAATGAACATAGAAGGGCGTTAGCGCAAAACCTGAGGGAAAAAAATGGTCCACAAGAAAAGTTTATGGGCCCTCAGTACAATTCTACTCTTTCCAAACGTCGTCGTTTTTAAGTTTCTGAATCTCGTTCAATCTCAATAATCTTGTCTAATTTCTTCTTCCTTCCAAAACCACATAGATCAGATTCAAAGTCTCATCTCTCTCTCTCTATCTAAAAAATGGATCTAAAATCTTGTCAGAAATTCACCATTTTAATACTTTTCTCACTCTTCCTTCATTATACTGTAAGTTTCTTCCGGTAATTGGATTTGATTGAATTGTAAATTTGTTGAATATAGTTATTTGAATGTTGAGACTTTGATGTTAGGTTGCTGATGGAACATCCTCCGTGTTTTTCCTCGACAACCCATCTCATCATTACTTCCGTGATGCTTCTTCTAAGGTATTCCGACTTTTTAACCATATGGGTATTTATTCAATTACACAAATAGCCCATTTTCTAGCTGGTATACATAGATTATACATAGTTTATATACACATATTGTACATGGGTTATACATATATTATACATCTGGTTACTATCTTTAGTTTAAGAGGTTGTTTGGGCTGCTATTTAGGTTAATTCGTCGATTTTTTATTTTTTTAAATGTATTGTGATTGTGTTAGGTAGTTATTTGTAGTGTTAAGATATTGAGATTGGGGAGTTTAGGTGCGATATAATGTCCATTTGGGCACGTGGGGTTGGTGTAATTGGAAATAAATAAGTGAATTTGATGGTGGTTATCTGAATAGAAAAGCCTAGCAACTTCAATTAGTGCATTGGAGCTAAATGTCGAAAGATATTGCAAGTCAACTGGTTTGAGATTGAGGTATAGTTGAATATAACTGTGTGTGCGTTGTGTAGATTTTAAGACAAATTATCTAGTATTAGCCCGAATGGAGCAGAACAGGTTTAGATGATTCAATCGTGTGCTTTTTTGTTCTGTTGTGATTGGTTAAGGCAGTTATTTGTAGCATCAATATTGAGATTTGGGAGCTTAGGAATAATATTTTATGTCCATTTGGGCACGTGGGGCTGGTGTAATTGGAAATAAAGAAGTGAAATTGATAGTAGATATGCGAATAGGAAGCCTAGCAACTTCAGTTACTGATTTGGAGCTAAATGTCGAAAGATATTTGCAAGTCAACTAGTTTGAGATTGAGGTACAGTTGAATATAAAGTGTGTTTGCCTGGTGTGTTTGATTAAGACAATATAATGTGTGTTTGATTTTAAGACAAATTATTTAGTATTAGCCTGAATAGAGCAAACGGGTTTTAGATGATTGATATAGTCGGTTCCAGTTATTTTGGAATTGAGACGTGGCTGATTTGTTGATTGATTGGTTGCAACTAGCAAGTCAACTGACCTAAAAATAATGGATCGGTGATAGATTTAGCTCTTTCCTCTGGCTTGATTTAACTTGGTTATGCGAATCTCATGTTCCGTGGCTGACTGATCCTAAATCAGCGTCAACATCCAGTAGAGATTTGTGAGTAAAAATTTGAGATAAAATGGATGATCCTGCTCAAGGTTTTATGTCTTCAGAAATGATTAATATGTTTCCTAAGAAGGATCATGAAGTTTACTGTCCTTCAACAGATTTTTTTTTCTGTGTACATGACCATATCTTCATGACATTCACATGGTGGGTAATATGTGTTAGCTTAATGTACAGCAACAACATACCCAGTGGGATCCCACAAGGGGGGTCTGGGAAGGGTGAGGTGTACGCAGACCTTACCCCTACCTTGTGTGAGGTAGAGAGGCTGTTTCTGATAGTCATAGACACTAGGCTCAAGAAAAGCGTTTTCAAAAAATAGGTTTGACAAATACAGGAGTAAAAGCTATGGTGAAAATACTGTAGAAAAGAGAAGTACTGATAACAAAAATAATAAAGATAACCCAAGTAAAAGAAACAACAGTAATAATACAATTGGAAATGTGTTAGCTTAAAGTAAATGAAGTAATGTTAGAGAGCTTATAGATAGAGCAATTGAGTGAACTAACCTTAAAGATCCACTATTCTAGCATTGTCCATTGTTTGTGGTGTGATATACTTGCATAAGCTAGTGAGGTTGATTTATTTCTACCATATTCTCGAGATTGTAGAACTTTATAGCAATATACCGTCACATCTGGACATTTTTATTGGGCTATGAAAACATAGAAATGGCTAAGTATAAGAAAATATTAACTCATCAATTACTGCCGTTTGGTCATCTCATTCAGATTCGCGAAAGAGATTTGCAAGTAAATGAACATGAAATACAGTGGGTCATGTTTTTCAGGGCATATTTTCACAAGATGAGAACATAGTTTGGTCAAGTTGACTAGAAAGCATAAATTTAGAATCATTCCGTTATTAATGTACATGAAGACACTGACCCAACAAGACTATTAAGACCGCTTAATCACATTTTAAAAGCAGTTTAATGCATGTTATTTATGGGATCATCGAGTAATGATGTATTAGAAAACAAATACACATCAAATAGGCAGACCCTAATTCCAGAAGGCTCCTTCCTTGGCTGGCTATGGGGAAGGCAAATATAGACAGCCTTACCTCATTGGAGAGGCTGGCTCCAAGATTCAAACCTTAGTCACCAGTAGAAACGTAGAGCGGCTCGACGTTGTTCTGAGGTTCGCTTTCAGCACAACCATAAAATACCCAAAAAAAAAAAAAAAAAAAAAAAACCTCTCCAGCTAATATTTTAGTATTCCGCTGCAATTATTATCTTCGGAATTTAGACTCTGGGAATAAGTGGTATTATCTACACAATAAGACACTGCTTCCTTAGTTTCTAATATTCTGAGTTGCTCTAGACATTTTGTTTGAAGTTACACATCCATTTTTCCCATACCACCGTAGTTTAATTTTTTCTATTGACTAACTGTATAATTGCCTTTTGGGCACAGATAAATTCCATGTCTCTTTCCGAAGTTGGTGCTACTGTATCAGTCTTGCTTGGGTTTGCACCTCCTGTTACTCTCTCCTCTGCTAGTTCTTCGAAGGTAGGAAAGCTGAATCTTATAGTAGCAGATCTTTTGACTTTAAAGAAAACTATGCATCATCAAATGTTTATATTGGTTGCAGTTGAATGAGGTACTCGCACCAAATCCATTTGATAGGCCGCGTTCTGTCCTCATTGTAGAAGTTACAGGAGCTGAAGGTATGCCAGCTTGAATAAATATACAGTATCGTAGATTAACATACCAAGTTCCTCTCGTCCTCCTTCTCTCTCTCTCTCCCTCTCTCTGTATGTGTGTGTATGTGTCTTCAAGATAAATTGTGCTTATTGATGCCCTTTGCTGTAATAGGTGTTTCTATTGAGGCTCTTAGAAGCAATGTGGTAAACGAAAATAGAGCTGAAATTCAACTTCCAGGTAGTTGCCTTTTACTCTTATACATGTTGTAAGGTGTTTTACTAGCTTGATATGTTAATTACTTGTAAAAATAAAAAAAATAAAAATAAAAAAGAGAATTAGGTTGGTCTGTGTTTAATTAATTTTACATTTATGCAGATGCAGATGAAGTTTCTCTTTTTTCACTGGATGAACCAAAAACAGATGCTGAATATTCAGACAAAGAACTGAGTGACTTTGTGAGTGCCTATTAACAGTTGCATGGTTATCTTTTCATGTTTATTAACTTTAAGGTCATTCACTCATGAGAGGTTTGACTTGTGTAACCAGGCATCATGGTTGAGTGGTTCTTATGTGAATGGAGAGCTGACAATCCCCTCGGAGAATGACGCAAATTTGAAATTTCAATTGTCAAAGGTACTTTTTGAGGTTTAACATCCTCTACTGACTTCTTTTATGGTGGTTTTTCCTATTCAGCCTAATTTATTGATGGTCCTTTTGTTGTTTGTGGCACAGGGAGTAGATAGGGAGTTTGTAACAAGTCTTGTTTCACTCACCCGTAAGATTCAAAGAGCAATGGAGACGCACCAAGATTTGTCTGGAGCTGTGCACCGTCCTTCTGAGCTAATTTCCGGAAAATTTGATGGCCTTAAGGTTATAACTCAAATAGTTGAATCCTGAATTTACTTCGAGAAGTTATTTTTCTTTTCCCCCAAATTAAGCTTCAGTGCATACATTTTTTTTTTTTACAAAAAATTAGCTTTAGTGCATACATGATACATCTCTTATATTTTAAAGTAAGAATTTAAGAACATCTCTTTCAATCTTATCTTTCTCTCTTAACATTTTCCATTTTTAGTCAGGTGCCATACTAATATACTTTTTGTCCCTTTTGTTTCTAATTACCCCTAGTGTCTAATCTCTTTCTTGCTGTACTGGACTGTCTGTATAACATATTGCCATAATTTCTGATGTACTAATTGTTCCTTGAATATTAATGATAACCTTGACTTCCAATTACTGATGTTTAAGCTCAACACCTCTCATGAGTTAATCGTTCTGTTTTGGTTCGAAGGAACTGCCAATAATTATACAAGTGTCAGATGAACTCATCACCCCCAAAAGAAAAGATTAAACCAGTTCCAGATGATCATGAATGTTTTTTATTGTCTTGTCATTTGTCTGGAAAAGGGAAGTTCCTTTTCTACATTGGTTGGAATCTGAAATATTTGACCTTATTTAAGATACATATAGGAGGCGAACGTGAAACGTGTTATACAGGCCATACCAGCTAAATTAATCTTTTGATTTTTTGTAGGCTCTCAAAGAGCATTATGGAGCAGAAGGTGTTGCTAAAGGAACTAAATTGTTCAGTATTGTGATGTCGAAGATGTTTGATTCCTTGAGTGAAGCCTACAAAGGTTAATTTTTTGTTCTCTGGTTTTGACAAATTTGATACAAGTTTTAGCAGCTTCACCGATTTCTGATATCTGTATTTGGTTTATGTTACAAGAGTTGAATTTATCCATCTAGATTACTCTTGACACTTGGAGCTGCATTTCAAGAAAACACTGGCACTTCTTAAATGGAAAAAATATATGCCGTAATTAGGAGAAGAATCTGTTCCTTTTCTTCTTTTCTGATTCACGTTAAAGTCAACGCTGTTTTACTCATGCAGGTCAAATTGTTGGAGTCATTGTCTGTAACGAAACACCTTCAGTAGCAGGGTCATTGTTCAATGTCGTTTTCACTTCTCGGCCATCTGCCCGCTGGCTGGAGGAAGCAAAAGCTTTACCCAATGCAACTGCTATTGAAGAAATTATATTGGTTAGACGAACTGTTGCATGGATTACAGGAATCTTGCTCATAATTGCCACTGTATTAGGAGTAAGTTCTTACTGAAAAAATGCTAATGCATTTCAATGCTTCAATTTTCACAATTGAAAGAACTATGCACATTTATTTTTAGGCTCTTCTGTAACATATTATCATGTCTTCTTCTCATTTTTCTTGTACATTGTTTTTCTGCAATCTCATGGCATCTTTAATTGGATGCAGATTTACTTCCTCTTCAGCATGCCACTCACAAGGGACACCCTTCTTTATTCTAACGTGAAGCTCGACTAGAATGTTAGAGCTGCATTAAACCTTCGGGACATCAGTGGTGCAATCTGCCCAATGATATTGTACAATTGTGATTCTCTCTCATTCCTGTTGTTTAAATTATATTGCCATTGCCAAAGACCAACTTATAGCTGTAATAAAGCTGGTTTTGCTTACCGGGGTTTTCATGACACTAGCTGTTTGTAGCAGTATATATGGGGAATTATTCATGGATGCAAATGAGTAGGGGCTGTTGTAGCGAAAACGGGTTGAGAGAACAGATTATGTTTTTGCTAGTATGCATTCATTTAGGTTCTGGTATGATGTTTTGATTTGTTGTATTCAAAATGATATTGGAAAGTAGTGGCTGCTTTAGTATTTTTGTCATGAATAAGATTTCAAATTTGGGTCATTGACCTTGTGCTTTTGAAGCCCGAAAATCAGAAGCTTCTAGACTTTTCAATCTCGAACGATACTTAAGTTATCTTTAACAGCTTGGCTATATGAAATGTTAATGTATATGGATCTTTCTTAATGGCTTTTACCCCTTGCCCTTCTACTTATAGGACACCAAACAAGGACTCGTGAATTGAAACCATCGTACTGAGGTTCCTTGTTCGTTTTGAGAAAAGTAAAATAAAGGAAATTGGAAATTATTTCCCCTTCTTTCCTCCTTCTTCACCTTCTAAAAGCAGTGTTGATAGTCAAGTTAACCCTTCTATTTTGTGGGGTATAAAATGAGCTTTAATGAAGAAGTGGGAATTTAATTTCAACTTATTTGAACTGAGGCATAATTATCGTCCTTTTTTTTTAACGAATGCACGAGGTCAATGTGGATTGCGTTGATGATCAAGTAACTTCACCATGTATCACTGGATATTCATTACAAGTTGAACAAATCATCACTAGCATCAACATATAAGTAGCAGAGGGAAGATCTGCTTGTAGTTCAAAATCAATCTCAAGATACTACATACAAAAGAAGAAATCAAGCGTAGTAGAAGCTTGTTCAACCTTGTGCCACGACAATCTCAAGATACTACATACAACAGATATTCAAGGGAAGGAAAAGCTTGTTCTGAGCTTCGTCTGCATTCAAGCTACAGAGACGACAAAGTGGGATATGCAATTAGCGAACATAGAGAAGTCACTCTCAATGCACATGGAACAAAGAATAAACATTGAGGACACGGAAAAACCATGCTTCGTCATTTTGGTTCATGCAGTCAGCAGGGGATAGATTAATTGTTCTTAACATCAGCTTTCATTTCTTAAAATCTCAAAAGGTACATATCAGTTAACCAAGCACCCCATGATATGTCATATGACAGGTAAAAACAGTTTAGATGTAAGCAACAAGGAAAACCACCAAAATGTTCTAAGAGTGGGATTTTCTTTCTTCAGGATTCCCACCAATTCCTTGGATCCCTAGTCTTAGAGGTAAAGAAAGTTCTCTGACTAATCTAATCTACCGAAACAGAAGGCAGAGTTCCCTTTCCTCTAGTATCAATAATAAAGAATACATGCAGTTCAGTCATCCACTGCTAATTCAATTCACCCGCTGCAAAAGCTCTTAGAGGGACGACACGTCCCGTCAACACATTGCTCAAAAAGATCTACAATGTCTAATGTCATTTACTTTGAGAGTAGAAGACACCAAATACCACAACCAAATAACTGTCGTCACAAAATTATTTTATGGAAATATGCAAAAAGGAAAAGGGAAAATAAAATCTCCAAGCAGATGCGGTGTAAAGAAGTTCCTAGAATATGAAATGTCTTTTTTTATATTTTTCAAAGAAACAGAAAAATGTATCAGGTGGAACACTTACAAGTCATTAGCTACACCATTGTCATTCATGTGTGCTTTCGCAACCTTCATTCTTGTTGTGTGCTTGGTTCGTTTTGTAAAAGGGGCCAAACTAGGCTTTCAATGTAGATGTTTGTTGCGAAACAGGTACGAACCTCAGCAACCTTTGTATATCTGGTCGATTCATCCTCTGGATTGTGTATCATGAGAGTTGATCCAATAACAAGCAATATTTCACCTTTTTTTGACATGCAAAGAGTTGGAGGAAGCAAACGAGAAAAATAAGGATTCTCAAGATCACTAAGATATTTGATGGTATACATTTTTATCCAAGACTCTTTAACCCCATACTCTTTCATAACCCACACATCTGTGTGACTACTCATATAATTACAACAGACAGAAAGATCACTTCTCAACACTGCCAGATGCAAAAGACTATATCCTTCTCCATAGCAGGACTGCTCAACCTTGCCCCATTTCTCATCAGCCAAATCAATAGAAATGATGTTCCAGTCATCATCATTCGTAGCCCAATGAAGCTTCCCATTTGCAAACTTACCCGCCTGAGTGGATCGCATTCCACCTTGAAAATCCCCAACAACAGTTCTCCAGTAATCACTCTTTAGACTATATATTTTGACCTTAACAGGATCCAAACTTACATATGTGCAATCATAAAACATAACTAATACTACCTTATAATCATGATGGGACTCATCATATCCAAAACCATATTTAGAACAAACAGGTGTACCGATAGGTCTAGCATCAAACAATTTCTTGAACTTTCTAATTGATGGATTCCATAGAAACAAGTCAGTGTCCCCAATGGCAAGACAAATCAATCCATTGATCGAACCCACAACCAAAACATTTTCTTGGGGGTAGGGTTTTTCATGGGATAATCCAAGTCAAATGCCTCAGTCACAGAGTCACTACTAAGTAAAGATCTAAGAGAACAATCCTTAAGATTGTAAAAGGCGTCAACACCACTCAACACAAGCCTGTGGTGTGTGTGATCTTTGTTATTAGCAGATACGGGCAGAATAGGGATTTTCAAGATTGAATCTTGAATTGAAGTTGATGGAAGTTGAGAATGGTTAATGGGTTTGCTTTGTTTTGGGTGTTGATAGAAGGCTTCATCTTCCTCAAAATCCATTTGGGTAGGCACAAATTTGAGCTCTTAGAGTTAGGAACTTCACAACTATGATTGCTTTTACTTTATCTCATTTGGTGCCTATGCTACTCAATACTTATAAAATAGACAAAGGTGTAAATATAGCCTCTAACTTGCAACTTTGCGATTCAGAACAGATATATTTCTGATAAAAAAAAGTGGTGCATATATAATATTGCTGACATAAATGGTGTAAATATATTCTTTTCACTGATTCTTTTTAAAAAATTATTTAGCTTATTTTTTAATTAAAAAAATTCATGTGACTTTAAAAAATAAGTCTACCCATTTCTTTTGAGTAGACCTGTTTTTTTTAAAGCCACGTGATAATTATTTTTTTCCTTTGGTGGGTTGGTCTGATTCGTTTAAAAAAATATCGCTGTGGCTTACCAAAAAAATAATAGCATGTTTGGCTAAACTTCTAAAATTAACTTATTTTGAAAAATGCTTTTCACAAAAGTACATTTTACTAAGAACCAATTTGTGACTGGCCAATTAATTTTAAAAGCACTTTTAAGCAGCAGTTAGTATTTGGTCTAACTTTTAAAAGTGATTTTAAGTGTATTTTTGTCAGAATTGCTTTTCAAAAAAGTATTTTTTTTAGCTTCTGAAAAACATCCTCGGCTACTTCTACTCTCTAGAAGCACTTATTTTCTCCTAAAAACTTGACCAAACACCTCACTCTTTTAAAATAAGCACTTAATGAGAAAAATAAAATATTTTTAGAGAAAAATAAGCTTGGCCAAATGGACTATAAGTCTGGTCACCGCATAATAGGCACATGACAGCTAAGTTACTCGGCCTCTCCTAAAATATGGCCACATACGTGTTGAATTTTTCAAAAGTAGAATATTTTTGAAAGATCCTGTATGAGTACAACAACACTTTCGAAGAGTTCGAGTAACTTAGCTCGTTACGGCACTAGTTTAGATTCCCGCCAGCTAAAAATATCTCTAATTAGTGTTTTCCTATAAAAACCGTTATAACAAAATAAACAGAACAAAAAAAAATCTCTTTTAACAGTACACAACCATCCATGGCATCTTCATTACCACTGAGTTTCCACATCATCCACAACAACAACAACAATACACCAAAACCCCTCTCTCTTTCACAGTATATTTCAAATACTTCATTTCTCTCAGCACACTCCTCCTCAACATCATTGGTATCTCATCATATTTGTTATAGTAACTTGCCGGAAAGGGAGGAATCGCGATGGTTAAGGGAGGAGCAACGGTGGTTGAGGGAGGAACAACGCTGGTTAAGAGAAGAGAGACGCTGGGAAGAAGAACGAGAAGCTTTGTTGCTTCAAATTAAGGAATTAAAGCTACGTTTAAAGGAGATTGAGAATAATAATAATCTTCTTCCAGAAGCTTCTTCTTCTGTATCTGACACTGTTGCTAATATTGCTAAGTTATTGCAGGTAACATACATAACATGGATTGGATTTAATTTGAATTTGGGAAGAGGAAATTGTTGATTCACTTATCCACACTATATCCAAATGCCCTAAAATAATACTTTCCTACGTTCATTTTTACTTGTTCAATATACTAAAAATAGATGTCCACTTTTACCTGTCTAGTTTGGAAAATCAAGACATAATTTATGATTCTATAAGCATTTTTTTTACCCTTATAGTTACTCGCTCTGTCGTAATTTATGTGATACTTTTCGCTTTCTGAGATTCAAACAACATGAACTTTATGTACTTTTTTTACCAAATTGATATGAGAAATATGTTGCAACTTATAGTACTTTTCATGTAGTTTTCAAATATATATAAATTTTAATCTTAGCATATTGAGTTAATCTAATACAATTTAGCTTCAAAGTTTAGTCAAATTGAGTCTGAAAAAGCGAAAAGTATCACGTAAATGCTCTTAAGGGATGTGCTGAGTCCAACATGGACGGAGGGAGAAAATGAAGTGAAGTGAAATGATTAGAAAATATGTACAATTTGGTTTGGATTATTACACCTGATTTAGTTTGTTCTCTTATTGACCGGTTTTCTAATCATACTTTGAGGTTAAAAACTTAACTGTTTTGCTTCAGTAGAATTGATTATTCAGAAATAATGCTCCTTTTCAGTGAAATATCTTATGACATTAAGCTAAATATTTGGTCAATTGACGATAATAATAATGGCTGTTTGTAGCAACAATGTTGGAAGTGTAATTTCTTTGATGATTGAATCAATATCCAAAAAAAAAAAAAATACAGGCTCACTAGTCTATGATTGTTTGATTAAAATGTGAATGCCTACATAACTAAGTATACTCTTTAGAAGTGTGATCATGTTTTCTAAACTTCATTAGCATCAAAAAATTATGCTTTTGAGGCTTTTAGTGCCTTTGTTTCCTTTTAGAAAATCAACTTGGAAAGTGTTCCCTTTCTAATAAAGTTCCACAATTTCATGAGTTTCTGAGATTAGTAAATGACTGTCTTTCGGTAATTTGTTCTTCATTTGATTGATTCATGGATCCGGGTAAATTTGTTACTTTTGCCTTGAGAGTTTAAGAAAACAAACACAAAATGCAAAGATTATCTATTCTTTGGTAAGCTTTTTCTTTTTTTTTTGGTAAATTGATACTTTGCTGAGGGTTTCGGAAACAGCCTCTCTGCCACACAAAGGCAGGGGTAAGGTCGTACATCCTACCCTCCCAGACCCCAATTGTGAGATTACATTGGGTATGTTGTTGTTTGTTCGTTTGTTTGTTTATACTATGAAATTTTTGAACAGTTCTATAATAGTGCACACATGAAAACCTTATTTATATGTTTATGTTTCTATTTTGGTTTTCTAGCTGCTGAAGGAGGGTGAGCTGGGAAAGAATGTACATGTGATTGCAGAAAGTGGGTCGATTGCTTTGCCATTAGTTTTAGAAGCAGCAAAGCAAAATGAGGTTATTGTCAAGGAAGAACCACAAGAGGAGAAGGTGATAAGGGAAGTCCCTAAAGAATCAAAAGGAGAGGGTAAAGAAGTCAAGAAGAGAAAGACTTTGAAAAAGGGATCTGAAGGAGATGAAGTTCGACTGTTGCAGGTCTGCTAACTTAGAGTTACCATGTCTTTTTGTCGCATTAACTTGGTTAAAATTCAATGCTTTTCCTGCTTGTTCGATTGATTCTTTGCTTTCTATTTGTATTTCGACATATACTAGTTGTATGACATAACTAATGCAGCGTTTCAGTTTAAAGAACAGTATAAAAATAAAGTGTGGTCTTAAAAAAAACTTATTAAGAACCTGAAAGTAATGAAAACTACGCGGAAATAGTCTGGTGAAGTTAGAAATTTTGATAAGGGTGTTCAAGGATAATTTCAAGGTCTAGTATATATGTATGAAAAGTAACATTTGACCTATATACATAGTATAATTTTTCGTTGAAGGGTGTTCGACTGATCCCCCTTCGACATGCATAGCTACGCCTGAGTAATGAAGTGTGATAAGAGATTTTGCAAGGATTTTTCTGGGTACAGCTGCAGAAAACCCATTATGGAGACTTCATTTATGGGCGAATTGAACCTGAAAATTTTGAACCTGATTGTTCATTTGCGCTATACTTGCATATTCTTTCTTCCTTCAGCAGAGCTCATCTGTAATATGGTCTTCACGTGACAAGTTTCCTTCCAACATCAACAGACTGGTAGTCCTTATACCACTATCACCAAGTAGTCCAAGAGTACGTAGGATATTATGAGGATTAATTGAGCTTAGTTCGTAGAAAGCTTAAATGATAAAAAATGCTATTATCCTAAATATACATCAACACCAAAACCATAATATTATCTGATGGTTACTTTCCATTTTTGGTATCGTTATAACTCTCTTGCTTCACTGCTTTGGTTAATCAAGCTAATTTTAATGAGGTACGATGGATGTGGCGCAGAGGATAGCTAACTTCCTGTTTCTTAGCTGTATAAATTAGTGATTACAGAAAACTGTGTAAATTCAGAGTGACTTCATCCCTGTGGTTAACTTCATAGTAATTTCTCTGAGTGTTGTGAACTTCAAGCACTTGCCTGAAATTTGGATTGTGTTGGATCACATGAACACATATGTTATGGTTCATTTTCATTGATTAGTTCTTGATCTGCCTTATTTACTTAAGCAGCTTTCTCTCCTATGTGGTTACTTTATTCTTCTAACTAAATGCATCCCTTAATTCCGTTTTCCCTTTTAGGAACAATTGTTAAAATTGGGCTTTTATTGTGGCGAGGAAGATGAGGAATTCTCCATCTTCTCTAGTGGGACAGAGCGTGCTGTGAAAACTTGGCAGGTTTGTTGTAAGCTCCATTTTTAAACCGGGAAGTCTCAAATTATATTTGGCTTGGCTATGGATAAAATACAGATGATTCATATTTCTCTCTTATCCATCTGAGCAGTCTTCATGTGGTATCCGAGAAGATGGCATTATGACTTCTGAACTTCTTGAAAAATTATATATGGTGCAAAAGATTGACGGGGTGAAGGAAAATCCCAAACAACCAGATGTAGCTGAAGCAAAGGTGTGTTATCTCTTTTGACATAACAGATTTCAAAATATCTTGGGCTCCTTACAGATGTTGAACTTGAACCCGTTACTGATAGCAGATGTTTGGTTAATCTTTGTCTAAGTGAAGAGGTTTATCTGACTCCATTCTTGAATATAAGCTGTGGCCCTGTATGAGCTTTCTTCCATGAGATATTGTTAGTTATGAAAGAGAAGAAATTGCAGGAAAATACTTATGAGTAATGAAAGAATAAGAATACTAAAGGAATGAAGAACAAGAAAGAAGAGTGCTTATGAACTGAAGTTGAAAGTTCGATGTACTTTCACTGCAATCGAAGACTACAGTTTATAATAGAATACAAACTTCAAAACCTATAGAACAGCAATAAACTGCTGAAATAACAAACTCTTAAAGACTGGGAAATACTATTTATTCAAAATTCAAATAGAAATCATCTTCCAAAATACTAGGTCTAACTAGTTGACTGGGTACAATTTAATAAAATTACTGCAGAAAAAAGATTTGCAGTTCTAAAGCAAATATTCAACAGACCGTTTCATTATTGTTTCTTGATGTGTCATTCATAGAGAATCTTAGAGAGATGTAGGTATTACAAATTCTAATATAGCAGAAAATCAGAAATCTAGGGATAGGAAGTGAAATTTCAGTAGTTGCATGGTCATAGATTGAAGTCATTATTAAAATTATGCATTTTTCTATCACGGAAAGAAATTATATTGACCCATTCGTTGCCTTTGACAAATCACATCTGCATGGAAAATTAACCATTGTCCAGACCCCACTTGTGGGATTACACTGGGTATGTTGTTATTGGTTGAATCTAGTTTTTGCCGCTGTATTGCCATCGGTTGCTAAATTCAAGGACATTTTCCGTGCCTTGAAATTTAGAAATGGCTAACGCATTGACCATAATATGTTCTTTCCACCTCAGGCTAGGGCAAATGGTGCTCCAGTTGCAACTATCATGGAAATAGAGGAAGTTCAGCAGACAACTGTGAAAGAAGATGGTGTGTCTGAAACTGAGGTGTCCCACCATCGAGTCTTTCTCCTCGGAGAGAACCGATGGGAAGAACCTTCCAGACTTACCGCAAGTAAGAAACAGGCGAAGACTACTAGTGGCAGTACCACCACGAAGTGTCTTACTTGTCGTGGAGAGGGCCGCTTGTTATGCATGGGTATATACTCTGTCCCTCTTCTCGTCTTTGCAACTTTTACTAGTACTAAGTTTGGAAGAACATGAAATTCCTTATTCAAATGAAATAATGGAAGGATAGTTCAAACCTTCTCATGATGCTGCCCCCCCCCCCCCCCCCCCCCGCGAACATCTTACTATGCACTCAGTCCGGGTAGAAGAAAGATCATTGTTATTGGCATTATTGTTATTATCCTTTTTTGGAGACTTAGCTTCTCATAAATGATACTCCAAAATTGTAATTAACAATGTCAAACAAGTGAGTACTCGCTGTGTTTGGTGATAAACTACTTCTTGAATAATGTGATAGCAACTCCGCCAGTGAGTTTGCTCGCATTGCCGGTCATAAACCCAGATAGAGAAAGGTCACATAGATAGAACAACAAACATAAAACTAGTCAACTGATGACGAATATGCACACCATAGAATACTTTGTTTTGTTGTTGTGAAGGCAAACTAATGTAAGTTTGCCCCAAGATTATTATTTATTATAGCAGTTGAAAGGTCAAATCAAGGAGAACATTTGTCACTTGATAAATTTTGACCATAAGCAGATCAGTATGATTCGGTTAATGTGATTATCTGTTCCCGTGGCTAACATGAGCAGCTTTGTGTGAAAATCTTTCCGTTTAAAGCCATCATCTGTTAACATACATCTATTTTTTGTGCAGAATGTGATGGGACTGGTGAGCCAAACATTGAGGAACAGGTTAGATGACTCTGAAAGCTTTCCATAACTGTAGTATTTATGGCTATTTTTAATTTTATCAGCACTTGCTTGAGAAACTTATCCTGGAATCTTATGCAGTTTATGGAATGGATAGATGAAGGAATGAAGTGTCCCTATTGTGAAGGCCATGGATTCATAACTTGCGATGTTTGTGAAGGCAAAAAGATAATGCAAGCGTAGTGGATATATGTGCAGTTGTATATTAATCCCAGAACTTTTGATTTTTCACCTTTGATATTAGATAGACCAGAGGTAAATTGTATACATGGATATTTGAGAGAGGCCAGAAAGAAAAAAATTTGACAAATTTCATTTTGATGATGGTGTCACGCATATTATGTGAAACAAAACTAAGAGACAACCTCCATGGTTTTGGTGATAAACAGAAGTGCTACAAGAAGATAAAATTATAAACTGAATATGATACAGATACTAAACCCGTAAATTGTATTATGAATTTTGTAATATTATCACCAAATCACTGATAACTGAAACTTGCTGCTAATACAATTATCAAAAACCAGACTAGTTTTATTCAACATGCAGATATTACTATAGCCAACATTTCTCTGTCGGCCCTCCACGTATTAAAACCAAAAAAGAAATTGCATAATGTAACGAAAACTATGAAGAGGGGTTGTGTAGTATCTTGTCACTCCATTTTCGTGTACATATATATGTAAATATTGCATGAAGTTGTTTTTGTCCCTTCCTGAAATCTCCGTCTTATGTGGTAGAATAGTTTCATCACATCTTTACATCTTCAGAGATTTGTCTTTGGTTTGTTTTTAGAAACGCGCCTCGTCTCTGAACGCATGGTAACAAACTCTTCTGCAGAAGAAGGGTGTATTCCCACCTGGGGTAATAATAGAAGGAAAATAAATGAAATGTGATATGGCTTGGTTAGAGAAAGCAGAAAACTGGGGGGGGGGGGGGGGGAATAACAAGAATTCAAGATCTTTAACATCACCATTCTTTAGTGATCAAGATTCAGCCTATAGGGCAATCATTCTATGGAGTAGTTTTTTTTGTTTTTGAAAAGGTAATAAATATTACAAAGCAGCACTAAGTGCTGCAAACCTGTACAGAGTGAGCAAAATCCAAAAGCATATCCCTTCTAGCTTTTGATGGATTCTATGGAATCAAGTATCAAATCTGTTTCTTCTAACAACAATTCTTTTAGTAAAAATCCTAGTCTTTTAGGAAGAAATTGTAACAGTGATATAAGACTTACTGTACTGTCAAACTGCTCCTTGGTTGCTCCACACTTTAGTGCAACGGCAATGCCCTGTAGGAGGAACAGAAGATTTTGTCAAGCACAATGAATATGTAGAAACCTTAAGATTAATGGCAAAAGGAGGAAATCCGCGAGGGGCACTAAGGATGAAATTGAAATTCATTTGTCATACAGGAAGAAGCCATTATTGTCAGATTAAGAAAAAAGAAACTTCTCATTTTTCAATAGCAAAAGGCAATTCTTCGTGACGGGGGGAGAAAAATCGTGAAGATTTTATGTTCCCTTTTTGGGGCAATAGCAGGAGGAAGGGATAGCTAAACTTGCTCACATTGTGGATGTCAGGAAGCAATGATGCAGGGAAGAATGAAGACAAGTGGGTGATAACCTAATATTAAGGGCCCTCTCTAACCATGAGGTTTTAGAGGTTCGCTTAAGAAAGCAAAGTGGAGATAGCCACTGCTGGGACTCCAAGTAAGGGGTTTCAGGGTTGAGAACCATACCTATTGGACAAAAAGGTTGAGGGGAAGAATGAAAACACACAACGGATGCATATCAACAAAAAAACACGAAAGCATGGACTACAAAGATGCCAAAGGCAGTGGGGCACAACATTTAAAAGTAGAAATAGACATTCAGCAAAGACGTGTGAACTATGAAACTTAAAAGGGAGATTGATTTCAGGAGAGACATTTTTTGGTCACTTAGATAGAAGCTGTCATAATTTTTTGATGGAACAAAAAGGATACCACCCTCAATGACGGTCAAATTAGTTGGAGCAGTCATATTCTAGCATTAAGACTCAGATGACACCAACTACATGGCATAATACTCAAATTATTCCCAGTTGAGAATCTCATCCTGGCAGTCATAAAGAGGCAACATAAACGGTTGAAATTCCAGAAACATAGAAAAGGTCAGTGTACAAGCAAATTATACGCAGCACTGACTCAGAAAATACATGCCTGCATGATTTCAGGTGCATCTGGACCGCACATGGATGCCCCTAAAACTTTATCTGTCTCGGCATCAACAACAAGCTTCATTACTGACTTCTCTGTTCGTCTGTTAAAGCATGAATGTTAGGAACTAGTTGCCACAATTCTACTTTTTATTGGTGTAATTGATTCGAAACATCACACCATCTCAGAACCTAATTACATAATAATACGAAACACTGCTTAAGATTCAACACATAACACCACTCCAAAATTCAACACCGTAGTCGTTCAATCACAGGAATGCAGCATACAAGAAACCTGTAGTTATCCAATACCCAGTACTCAGGAAATATGCTGATATTGAAAACATTTTGACCAAATAAAAAGATACTGAAAAGAAAAAAAAACATCATTGTAGCCTTAGCTTGTTTAACCATTTGGAGGGGAGGGGTGGGGAGGGGGGAAGAAGGGGCGCAGGGAATAGACTTAAGAGCCAGGTTAATAATAGCTGTAATAGCTTGGTCTTCAATAGATACTCATTCAGCGGCAACCTACTGACAACAAATTAAAGAGTAATTTGGTGGGTACCCAGAAATGGTGTTCTTCATTGGATTGAATGTTGATGTGTAAACTGAAACTTCACCATTTACTTGCTCTATGGCCTGTTCTTCGCTAAGCCCCACAACAGAGAGGGGTGGGATGCTGTCCAGAAAAAAATAAGATGATTGTTATACATTGAACCAAAAATATCAAACAAGATTATAATCTAAGTGATTAACCTCAACGAACTACTTTCTACAGGTAAGGGTTCACTTCACAATGCTGGAGCAACAAAATTCAAGAGCGTGATAAGAATATGAGAACTGATAAAATCAGTAACCATTCACAGTTGAGAGCTAAAACAACTGCCACTATGGTATTTATTGCCAATTTCTTCTCTAGATAAGTTGGTATCACTAAAATATTCATCCGCTCTTCTTATAATCATCAACTTCATTGTCTAGTTTTCATCAATTGACATCAACTTGGTAAAGAAAATGGACTTTGGTTTAACTCAACCCCAAAAGCTAGCTCATGAGTTGAGGATTGTCCAAAATTATATAAAGAGACTACAGTTCATTCCATCAAACCACGTGGGACACTCTTAACTCACATGCTCGGTATCTAGAGTGTGGATAACATAACTTGGGGCCTAATATTGGGAAGCACAACAGGGATTTACTAACTTTGTTATGAGGTAAAGAAAATGGACCTTAGGCCTAACTCGAACCCAAAAGTTTCTCATGAGGTGGGTAACCTCCAAAATCATACATAAACTACCTGCTACTCCCTCAACCAATGTGGGACACTCTAACATACTTGATTTCCGATAAGTACTCGCTTGTGTCATAAAACCATTTTACAAAATGTTTCCATCAGCTTTTCTATGAGATTGAACTCAAAAGGTCCAAATTTCTTTGGAGAATGTTTCCATCAGCTATCCTATGAGATTGAATTCAAGTAGCCAATTTCTTTGGTGTCATGGTTTCTCCTCTAGAAGTCAGTTCTTTATTAACGGTTGTCAAAGTTATTTACTTCCTAAAAGAAACTTGGTAACTCCAACAACTATTTATTCGAAGATCTTTCTAAAATTGATTATACCAGTTTCAAAAAAATACTGATTAAGGATGCCATTTAGGAAATGAACACTTTGTAAAGTACTAGGACAAGCTATTTGAGATGGAGCGTTACAACAGGTCACAAGAAGGGGAAAAAAGCAATCAAGAAGGTATATCAAAGAGGTACCAGAATGTGGCACATGGGATATATGAGTAGTCAGGCTTAGTCGGCTTTCCACCGAAAACAGTTTTCTGCAGACATGAAGCACAACAAGAGTAAGCAACAAAGCAACCTTAGTGGACCCAACAATGCAACTTAAGGTCAAATAAATAATTTTAGCATAAGAAAAAGTTACCGCAAAACAGGTTCCTTCCATCAAAGCAACAGGAGTAAGATTCATTCGATTAGTAACATCACCAATGGCCCAAATGCTCGGCACATTGGTGCGAGAGTACTCATCTACCTGGAACAAAACGTGAAAGAGGTCTCTCTCAAGACAATAGCATGAAAAATCTTTACTTCGCACAGAAATACTGCAATTAGCTAAACAAAGTTACCGATAAAGGCAATATGAATACAGAATGAAACATAAGCATGTTTACAACACTGATGATAGTAAGAAAATTTCCGAAATCATATACTCCTTATCTGAAAGAGTGCATTCCCTTGACATATTCTTTCTTGAATTTTTTTTTTTTTTTTTTTTTTTAAAAAAAGAGTGCATTCCTGATCCGAGGATATAGGTCGATTGATGTTTGATGAATTAAAACAATTTTAATTAGTATAGATTCACAGACCTACACAAGGAAGGAATGTTTTTTCACTTGGTTGGAAGATTTGGAAGGGGGAGGGGGGGGGGCATTCTTTATACATGTGAAAACGTGCTGAAGACATGTATTGCTACACTTCGAAGTTGGTAATAAGTTGGGTTGGATGCTCTTGAATCTATCAAAATATTTTGCACAGCCTTTAGAGAAAACAATTGTTCTTGATAATAATTAAAAAAAAATTTAAAAAAAACTGTTCATTAACTTAAGTTAGTACTGAGTATAAAACAATTTTGAAGCAAGATATTAAGAAACCCATAAACCATGAATAGTGACTAGTATTAGAAACCAGCGAACACTAGAATTTCATATACTGGAAAAAGGAAGTAGCATTTAAGGACTTGTCACGCAAGTTTTCCACGTGTTTTAGACTCTTCAATGTGAGGTGGATTGGCAAACGGGCTTAAGGGGGTGCACATTAACATAAAAGATCTAAAGCACCAGCTTAATAAACCACCCACACTAGACACTTCACATATTTATACTCGGTTAACTCTGAAGTCCTGCAACTGCCTCAACAAGTCTCATTCCTCATAATACATTCCATAGTTGACCTTACGCCATTAGAAGTATCACAAAGAAAATCCACATTCAAGTTTACAGCTCAATACAACATCATATTTGTAATGAAGATATGGGCCATATCTACGAAAACCCACAATGCCCCACCAATAGTAATTTCAAAGATTTTCATGAAGATAAATAAACAGGAAACTCAAAGGATAGGATAAAGCACGTGCTAATAACCTTCACAGCTTTCGTCTTGTCAAGCTCAACACCAACAGCATCCAGATTCAACCTCTTTGTGTTAGGGAGACGACCTGCAATACATAGTATTGAGCTGCTTAACTATTCCAACAAAGATAGGAAATTGGATTCCACTGCAAGTCTAAATAACTAGATTAACAATATTTACAGGCAATTCCATTAACTGTCCATTCTTGACGCTTTATTCTGTACAATAGGCAAACATCTTCCAGAAATTATGTCAACTATTTGTAATAGGTCATGAGAATTTCAATCAAACCATTGGTAAAGATGACTGAGAATCGCTTTTATATTTGATGGTAGTACTCACCTAATTCCCAAATGTGAGTTTAACTCATGAGGATTAAGGAGAGGATACTTGGACAGCCAAAACTTTTTTTTGACTAAACTTACACCATCAGACTAAGTCTTTCTATTGACTATATATATGATATAAAATTACCAGTTGCAAAGAGCACAACGTCTGCCAATATCACTTCACCATGGTCTGTGTGGACTTTGATGCCACCTTCTGTTTTTTCAAGCTGAAATATTAGATTGCAGTTAGAACTAAGCAAATGTGGAAATGCAATTACTCGAAATATGCAATAAAGCCATAGCAAAGGAATCAACAGTGTGTGTGGAGCAGCAGAACATAACATAGGAGGATGTTTTTTTTTTTTTTTTGGGGGTTTCTAGAGGTAGTGCCGTTTGAAAGTAAAGTGCAGGATAACCAGTCAAAGCAAACTATCTGTTTTTCCAGTCCCTTTCAAACTGGAGAAAGAAGATGATTTGATTTCTCTTTTACTTTGTTCCCACTCATATCAAACTGAAATTGGTGAAGAATCAATAATTATCCAAAAAGCAGCTGTTCAGTCTCATACAGCTAGGGAAACAAAGTACCTTAGTCAATGTCGTGCAGGGATGCATAGTGATTCCTCTACCTTCTAGATTTCTTGCAACTACAGCCCGCATTTCATCATCAAAACCTCTGCAATTTCATTATAGTAACAAAATAACATCACATGAGGTGTCACCAACCTATACCCACTAGAAATCAACAATCTTCATGCCTTACCATCCATTAAGATAGCATTTTTCTTTTAATTTTGATTTACATAATTATAGTGCAGTGACTTCAGCAATGGAGCCGTTCAGTGAATTGTAGTGTCTCCCTTCGACAAGAAACCACATACCCTTTTTAGAAAAATAGAATAAAGATAATGTACAATAAGACATATTTTCACCTCAGTGGGAGTTCCTTTCTGAAAACTAGATCCACTGCTGCACCCATTCCTCGCCATATTGAAGCAAACTCAACTGCAATGTACCTGTGTCCATGGAAGTAAAAGACCTGTTTCACATCCTAATTCATCAATATAAATGAATTCAAGAAAACAAGATATGGATATGTACAAACCCTCCACCAAGTATCACAGCACGTTTTGGTAACTCTTCCAAACTCAAGGCTTCATCTGAAGTTATGGCTAGCTCCTATTAGCACAACATAAACTAACCAATTAAGCAAGAAAGAAGTAAAAAAAGAAATAGAGAAAGCAAATTAGATGCAACAGGATAACCAAAGGAAAAGAAGGGGACAAGATTATACAATCAGCAAAGAGCAACAATATAAGAGAAACTACTGAATTTATACATATTGTTTAAAACAGATGGAAGAGACACCAAAGAGAAAGGGGCCCGAGGAGGAAGCAAGATAATCATCAATCACATTGTCATATTTCCAACTAAAATATCTCACACACAGATTCTAGATGCAACTATTCAAGTTCTTCATAGATTTAATGAACATGCCAGGAAGTTTAAGTTCCAAAAAGTTTAAGCTCCGTTCAACCAGGTTGAAATAATTGTGAATTTTAGATGAATCTGATTCACCTGTCCTGGAATTTCTGGACGATGAGCCCTACTACCAGTTGCAATTAGAATGTGCTTCGCCGAATAGTTTATCTTGGTGCCATCCAGTTGAATTAACTCAACTTCATTTGGACCTATCACCCTCCCCTCACCTTCAAAGAGCTTAACTCCTGCATTTGAAAGCAGCCTCTTATAGATCCCATTTAACCGTACAATCTCCTCAGTCTGCAAGTTTGCAACACAACATTAGCAAAATTTGTATCTTCGAATTTTCATTATCACTCAAAGGAAAAACACAGGGGCTAGTGAAAAGGTGGACATTTCTGTTAGGAACCCTCTAAGAAGAGAAGGGACATACTTTTGCTTTTGTAGCGTAAAAACTTTTTCTTATGCACCTTCTTGGTGCCTTTTTTTACATACAATTACCGATTCTCAACAAAAAAAACCAGTATAAAAGCTATCTACTGTGTATTTCATTTGCCAGATGATGTTGATGCTTCAATCAAAATAAACTTTTTAAATTTCTTGTTTGTAATGAGATCAAACTCTCCACAATTATTCCATTGTACTTCCTCAGAGAAATGACAAGTTCTAGTATAGAATTTTTAGATGAAGTACTGACTCAGTCCCCATCACGTACAAAGTTACAGATCTCAAAGAAGTTTTAATTACCTTCTTATGCAAAAGCTTCTTCCAGTTGAAATTGACTCTCTCATTCACTTCCCATCCATAACTCTTGCATCCTGCAGGTCACCCAAAAGCATCAATGGACCAAATTACCCATATGCCTTGCACTTTTGTGTTCTCAAACTAATGTAACGGGTGGAAAGATAGAAATATATAGCTCCGTAAGCCAAAATATTTTGTAGGTGTAAAGTTTCACCTCCAGCTCCGGCCCATAGGCTGCTCCATAAACCAAAATCTTCTTAGGAACACAACCACGAATAACACACCTGCATAAAAATGAAACAAGGACTTACAGTTTACTATCAAGAACAATTGACTAACTTAAAGAACTTGACAATAGATTTTTCCTTTCGCTTGACAATGAATCTAAGAGCTGATGGGAAATGGACTCTTCATCACAGAGCTCCATTACTTAACATCGATGGAACAGGAGAAGAAAATCTCAAGGAACGAAATACATAAGGATAGATTTGTAAATAAAAAATTTAAAAAAAAAAACTGCATTGAAATAACTTCGCATATACATAACTAAACTCTGGAAAGTCACTTCCATAAAACATACTCGTAGATAATTAGAAGTAACAATATTATTGGTATAAGTTGTATAGACTATGGATAATTCTATACACCTCACAGATAACATCTTCAGTGTTCATATAGTGCCATAGGAAATTGCTATATTGTGCAGAATAAGGCAATAAGCTGTTCCACTATTTTTTTATTTCAAAAACATGCATGGATGGTACTGGAAATAATCTCATACTGCTACACATATTTCGACCACATGATAATTTTTTCTAATGAGGGCAATCTTTATTCTTGACAGGTTACATATGGGACTTCTGAAACCATAAACATAAAAATAGTCTGCAACTGAAAAGGTTATAAGACAAAGAATGATAAACTTACGTTCCACCAACTCCCCCACTAACTTCAGAGCTGATAGGATCAAATGGAAGCTCACAGATTGCAACCTTCAAAAATCAATACCAAATTACTGTGTAAAGGACAACTGAAAGAGTTCTTTTTCAAGGACTAATAACAGATAAGTAAATACGATTGGTAAGAGCTAGTCAAGGAATAACAGAAACGTGATTCATCATCATGTGATAACATGTCCCAGCAGTACAACCCTTGAGCAAGAGAGAAAACATAAATCTCAAAAGCTGTAACCAAGCATGTTGCTTAAAAGTTGTTTCAGTTAATGGTACTCAACACATAAAGCCATCAGAACGACATAAGATCCTAAAGATACTTATATCCTAAATTTATCAATATTTGATCATACTGGTTTCACCATCTACCTATCCATGACTGGATGATTCTAGTCTTAAAGATCTGTTAAATTGAGTTCCGCAAAGCGAAGCTTAGAATACCAGCTGCACAGAATAATCATGACTTAAAATGGACACTAGTTACCTAGTCTAACTAGTCTAGAAGAGACCACTCAAACCAACAAATAAGGGGACTACTCATTATGAATCAGGTACTTATCCAGCTTGTCATTGTTGTTCAACAACGTCAATGGAAATTCAGCCCTCATGTAATCATAAAGACGCTAAGACCAATAAATGAAACCGGGACAAGCTTTTATTAGCTTTGCGCGTATCTCTACTTGTCATATCCATCAACAAAACCAATGGAAATTCGACCTTAAAGCTACATATGAATGGAAAGATCCCAAGACTCCGATCCATTGCTTCGAACTAACTGCTACACAACACTAGATTGAAATAATATGAATCATAAACAAATTGCAGAAGTAGCATATACCTTAGCTCCAGATTGGGCTGAAAATCGACCAGCTCGAACCCCACCACTTCCAGCACCTATTACAAACAAATCAAAGTCATAATGCGCTTCGTCTTCACCCGATTTGCTCAACTCTCCATCAATCAACATCTTCCTAGCCATGATTACAAGTCTGCACACACAAAACCACAATACAGTAAAAAATCACCACTACTTCCATACTATGTTGCTTGGACTCTCCAAAAATGATTAGCAACCGATCGGATCCTTCAAAAAAAGGATCCGACACGCACCCGTGTCCATTTTTGAAGAGTCCGAGCAACATAGCAATTCCATATATTGTTTAGCATGAAAGAAAAGTGGGAAAAAAAAAAAACTTGTGATTAGTACATGAGAATTACCAAAAGAAGCTTAGTATTTCATAGACCCTAATATTTGAACCTACCCATTAACTTAAAGATGCCTAAAATGATAAAGAAGCAACTAATTTGTAAATAACTCAACACCTTAAAAGAGTACTAAATCTGTTTATACTTTTGTGTACTTGACTCTCCAAAATGTTTAGCACTTCGTGTCATATATCCAAAAATGCACTACTTTTGGAGAATCTTACACGCACCCGCCACATTTTCGAAGAGTCACAACATTAGATTTTCCGCACCTTTAGTTCATATATCATGCCAAGATTCTTAGCAACAAAGAATCACATATTAGAATACCTTAGTGAGTATGAAGCAAACAATTATCAATAAAGTTGATTTCTTTCAGCTTAAAGAGATTATAGGTCTGAAAAAATTCTGATAATTCTTGTTTATGAAAATAAAATAGTCAAATGTGTATGTGAAGTTTTAAAAATTATAAAGTTAATAATATTCCTTTCTAAAATATACTATTATAACTATTAATATAATGTTAGTCAATGAAAAATGTTGGCTTGGTCTCTAAGCAGTAATTACGACAAACAAAAATGGAACAGAAAGAGAATATTTTTATTTCCAAATACAATTTTCATTTTTTGGAACATAAAACATAAATAGAGAACAACTTCAAAGCCCTAAAATTAAATTAAGATTCAAAAATCAATTTCAACTAAGTTAATTAATTAATGGGGTAAAAAGGTCAACAGAAATATGTATTAAAAGCCCTAAAACTATTATAGAGTTTAATAAAAAGCTAAAAATATGAAATTAATTACCAGTAGTATCGCTTGTAGAGTATTGCTGGAGTAGAAAACAGAGAATTATTAATTGCAAGTTTGTGGAAATAATAATTGTGTTGTGAATGAGAAATGAGAATGGAATTTATAATTAATTGAATAGACTGGTACTCACCGGTTCAGGGAATATTAAAAGGACCGGATATTTTTTTTTTTTTTTTTTTTTTCTTTCTTTTTCTTCAAGGAACTGGAATTGAAACAAATTTACAGTAATTATAGAAGTATTTTCCAAATAAATTAAGAAATAGACTTTGAAAGGTAATCTTCTTTCATGTCTTATTATGATAATAATAATAATAATAATAACTAGACAAATCAATCAATTAATTGAGCTTTAATACTCCATCTGGCAAATTAAATTAATTTCCGAAAAATTAATCTTTTAGAAAAAATACATGAACAGTTTATTAATAGAGTGTTATTTTGGGGTTGGGGGGGGGGGGTGTGGATAAAGGGTAGTTCAGATAATTAATTTTAAAATTAAGACTATTAATAATTTTATTACGAGGGGTGCAAAAACCTTAGATTGGACAGATTAATGATCAGGAGTAGTTGATTATTTTTTGTATTCACCTTTTCCTTTATTGTGTTCTATTCTCAAGTAGTTTTGTATTTTGAATAAATTTCTCACAAATGTAATGAAGTAGTAAAGTACAACCTTTCCATCTGTTTAGTTTATGGTTGATTAGTTGTTATTGAACTTCTCATATTGAGTTTTTAGAGGAAATATGGAGTTAAGTGGACTTAATTATTTGAACAAAACATGTCACTTCGACAGGTACAAAATTTTTTTTTTCTTTTGGGACTATGATTGAAGCATGTTATGCTTAGCCATCACAAAAGCTGAGTGGTGGTGATGTTTTGGAATAAAATATGCACTAAAAGTGTTACACAATATTATATGCAAATGTTTGTATTGTTCCAAAAAGATAAACGAAAATGGTTTGGTATTACGAACTCCCTTTCGTCATGCTTGATGCATATAGGAAGGTTCATACATGTTATGTGTAGCTAATCTTTATGGACTATGGAAATGAAAAATACTTAAAAATAATACTAACTATTTGGAGGGTTCAAAATTAATCCAAACCAATAATAAGACCAAATTCATGTTCCTCTTGTTTGACTAATTAAAGACTCATTGATGGAATGTACCATAAAAAAGACTCAATTATATGTCTACTTTAAATTCAACTACCAAACCATTAAACTGTTGGATGTTAATAGTGATGAAGGGGGACCATAATTAATTCTTTTTTGTCACGGAAGAAGTTAATGTTTGAATCCGATTGCTACTTTGTGCAAAATATATGGTCATTTTCCCTACACAATTCTACACAATTAAAGGGACATGGCTAATAAACAGCCATACAAATGATTTGTCCCTTCCTAGTTTCGTCCCGTCTGTACTTTACCAGATAGAGCGTTCAATTTTATGATTTGTACAAATCTAGTTCAAGTGATAGGGCCCGATGGAAGGTTGATTGAAAGAAAAATTATATACTTTGCCAATGGCACACCACTTAAAGGCAAATGAACCCCTCCACTTAGTATCCCTCCTACTAAGGCCACATTTTAAATCCAGTTAAAAATATGTTTCATGAACAATTCACGTATCACTTGATTAATACTATACCTTAAGAAAAAGTAATTTACTAACTGAAAAAAGGAAGACCAATTAAAGAGTTTATGTTGCCTCGACGGGGAGCAGTCTAATCTTTACAATTTTGCTTGAACTTAATCATATGTGTGCTTGATATATAATCTTAACAGTATCTTCCATCAAAACCTCAAATCGCCAACAAATATATCGTTTGTACTTTGCTAAAAATAACCAAATACTATAAAATAGGTGCAAAACCAACTGAAGCTGGTAGTAGGGATAAGAGAATTACATTCTTGAAAGGATCAAGGGCTCTACCCTCGTACATAATAAAGTCTTACACTCTTGATTTTCTTTTTCCAGCTTCTTGAGGCAACAAGCAAAATGAAATACGTACTCTTTAATCGTAAAAATATACCCTGCCAAGTGCACCTATCAGAATCACAAAAGACAGGTAGATGGAGTAAACTTTTTGTAGCGTATGATAAACTACAACAACAACAACAAGAAATCCCAAAATGGGAATAAGGGTAGAATGTACGCAAATGGGGTTTTTGCGGGTCTGAGGAGGGTAGAATGTACGCAGACCTTACCTCAACCTTTTTGCGGTAGAGAGACTTTTTCTGATAGACCCTCGGCTAAAAACACAGTCAATGCAGAGAGCAAAAACATCAAGGTACCATATGATAAATTATTCACCTATAATTGCTACGCTGTTAAGAGAAAAAGGAAAGAAAAAAAAAACAGTTTTAATTTTGCTTCAACCCTTGAACATAGTTTAAAAGCTAATTTCTAGTTAGTCTTGCATTTTTGTGTAATTTCAAATAAAAAAATGATGAAAAAACTCATCCGAAGGTCTGTAAGTCTGTCATCTAATTGTCAGACAATTAACTCAGAACAAAAAATTTCTCTATGAAGAGCATATATTTCATTTGTTCCACATTCAAACTGATTTACTTGCAGATAGACCACACAAATTTGAGAACATATTCACGTCTATAAGTATAAGAACAAATGACTTGCCTCCATTTAAACCCGTCTCAGCCAAATATTATAAAGAACTTAGTTTCACCTATGTACCCATGCACCAAGAATATTACATTGATCTTGCAATATACACAGAAGAGATGGACCTATTACAAAGTTAAACTCATCGATAAACAAAAAACAAATTGTGATACTAACTTTCGCCATTATCTCTCTATCAAGTACTCTAGTACTGCAGATTTCTTTACTGCCCTTCGGTGATAAGAGATTTGCCAAACAGCCACCTTCGTTGTTCCCGTAGTCAGAAAAAGGGAAAGAATTTCTTAAAAAAGGTTAAAACCTAAGAAACTCCTTAGCAAGAACAGCTGAAAATTTTACTGTTCAAACATTTTGCTTTTTCAGCTATTTTCTGGACAACTGTCTCCTGAGGAGTGTGGGGGGCCACTTGGATTCTGTCCATTATATTGACCTTGGGGGCATCAAGGATTGTCTTAGGCATCGATAACGCCCACTGCATGCCCCAAATTGAGAGAGGCCTCATATATATCAGAGATCGAAAATGTCCATCCATGGTCCAACCTTCGGGTGTTTGAAATGAGTATCTGCATGATAAGATGGAAAGATATAGACACACAAGAAACGTAAAGCAAAGAGCAACAAATTGTACTGCCATAAAATGGACTATCAAAATAAGAAACGTTTTTATCTTCAACACTACAGTTCGTCACTGGATAAACATTCTAGCTTATTTGACCAAAGACATTATGAAAATAATGGTTTTCAATACGTAGGATGTGGCCTAATTTTGATCATGCTCTAGTAATATCTGCTGTCTCTCGTGCTCACAACAGGCTATATATATAAGCATGGATACCGAATATCTTACGATGAACAGGTTGGAGGAATTATGTCAGTCTCCCAATGCTGGGATTCCAGTGTGACACCGATTGACGGTGTCCCTATTTGTTTTTAAACTTTCAAACTCTTTTATCAAAGGGCCAATCATTCATCAATGAAGAACACAGGAGGCAAAACATTATTTTAACACACCGACTGACGGTGCCCCTATTTGTTTTTAAACTTTCAAATTCTTTTATCAAAGGGCCAATCGTACATCAATGAAGAACATGGGAGGCAAAACATTAGTTTAAGTGTTTAAAGTTGGGCTTTTATGTAATTGCAAGAAAAACAAGGAAACTTGACTTCTAAAACAAAAAGAAGTCATTTGATGGGAAAATCAGCTTCAACATTTGATCTAGAAGAAGAATGGGCATCTACAAGTCAGCTTTCCTGCCTAGTTCATTTCTTTACTTATGTATACTGCTTTATTAGTGTTGCTCCCTTTTTTAAAAAGAATAACCCAGAAATCAGCTGCAAGTTAGATGCCTCAATCCCAGTAGATCCATAGTACAAAACTCAAGGCCATATAGGCCCGCCCTTTTACCCGCTCCCTTTATAGTCCCCTCTATGCTTTATGTTTTTCCTCTGTATGTTATGGTCTCTGCTGTACTTTTTGCTTATTGGTCTCTTCATATTTTAATTTTTTTTTTTTTCTACTCAAGAATTCCTCGAGGGCCAATGGTGCACAGCTGCTGGCTTTTTTAAATATAAGGCTATCAATTAAAGGAAGCACTTTTAGTATAGCATATTCTACATAATTTTATGGTGAGAGGTATCATAGATCTCAACATCTTTCTATTGTATGGCCAGACTTGGTGCATGCACTAGAAGAGTATATTCCATAGCTAAAGTACAAGAGAGAGTGCTAACAATTTCCCCAACATGCGCAATGTAGTTGCTTTGCCCGTATATGTGATGGACTACTTGATATTTTATGGATATATCAAATTCTACTGCTGTTATGCATTACAAAACCTGAAATATGTTCTACAAAATCAGTGTGTTCTCTTGTTGCTATACTTCAAGCAAATTATGTACAGTAATTATAACCACTTCTTAAAAGCAGTGTCCCCTATGCTTCAAACATTTAGGTGTTCGAGTCTGATGTCATGTTGATAAACAGGAGTAGCAAAGTATTTACGTGCACATCTTCCAGCTATTAATCAAGCAAAGCTCACCAAATGCTAAAAAGGAAAAATGATATAGCAACATACCCATAGCCATCCTCTGACCAGCCCGCAGTGAATATGCCTTCAGCTGTAGTGAATGCCTGCTCTGTCATACCAGCATGAAGCATGGTGGCAGCCACACCATATGTGACACCTGTCCATATCTCACGAGATTGCATGCAAGTCTCATCCACCTTTCCATTTGGATGCATTCCATTTACTGCACCCATTCTGCCTCCACGAACTTTCATGACATTGAAGTCATAAATTTTTTGAAGAGTACTCTTGATCTTTACACCATCGAAGAGATCAGGCAAGCCAGAAGATGCCATATACCACTGTCCAGCTAGCTGATCAGCCTGGATTGACTTACTGTTACTACTAGATCCACTGTCATAGTTAAAATATGAGCCATTCCATAATTTTTCCTCATATACTGCCTTGGCTTTTATCAACTTGCCTTTGCATTTTTCTGCAAAGGCATAGTCGCCGACATGCATGGCCATCGCAGCTGCAGCTTGAAGAGCAGCAAGCCATAAACCACCACAGTAAGCACTTATTCCGTGAACCGTCCATGTATCATATGTTTGATCAGGGAAACCATCATTTTCAATTAGACAATCATTGTCACGATCAAATTGATCCATATACTCAATTGCAGCACATACAGAAGGCCAGACATCTGTAGCAAAGGAAAAATCTCCAGTTGCAGCAAAGTCCCTATAGACCTGAAGCACAAATTTCGGATTGAGATCCTTCCATTTACTAGTATCATGTATGTTATAGGCATTCATTTCGTGCCAAGGATCATGCATTCCAAGATCATGAGGAATAGCTCCCCTCGCTTTCCGTATTCCCCAATTACCCTCTGCTAGAAACTTCACTTTTCTTCCATCTTCACATAAGACAGCTTTGGCAAATTCCCGCTGAATGCTGAGCTCAATTTTAGGAAATAAAGCAAGAAGTGCAAAAGAGGCATAGAAGTGCACATCATATGTACACCACATAATATATTCTACACCTTCCAAGTATAGAAACCTGCCCACATCATCACTGTCAGTAATTGACCCTGAAAACTTATCGGAACTTGAGAGATGGTTGCCCTCCTCATAACCATTATATGCAGTCTGCTCCACTTGTAAACCATTTTTATAATTCGATTTGACTTTAGTTACTTTGACTTCGTTGCTCGGTCTCGTGGTTCTGGTACTAACTGAGTCTGAAGAAGGAACTCCAGAGTCTACAAAAGTGAGAGTAAAGAAAAGATCAAGTCAACATATAGTGATTTACAGGATTTAAGACGAATAATGACACACTCCTTGTTCCGAGAACAACATCTTGAACAGGTAGTATATCCCAATCATCCATTCAGATCCAATAGGTGTTTCAAGTGGCAAAATGAGAGATTCAATATAGCCCGTACAATTAGGATTCATTCAAGAATTTAAGACAATAGTAAGTGTAGAATGGATGAAAGAATGAATACCAATCCATACTGTCCCACCAGCCACCAGAAAATACAGCTCGTTAAACAGCGTAAACTTGTACCTGTAAAATTCAGAGTTGTGCTATTCAGCATCACACACGTCATATATATATCTATATATTTCGAATGCAGTGTGAACAGAGCGTATACGATAGTAATATTCAGCTACAACTCTCAAAAACATTCAAAGCAAAACAGTGAAACATGAACTCTGTAAATAGCAGCAAAAATTAAACAAGCTGCTGATAGCTAGAAGGAAGAAAGAAAAGAATAGAACAAAAGTAATACGACAACTACGTCCTAGTTCCAAACAAGTTGGTGTCGGCTATATAAATCCTCACTAATCATGCTTCTCCGTTTAAACTCATCTCGGACCAATATTATACTAAATAAAAATAACAGGTACTAGAAGAAGTCCTATATATTTTCTAAAGGCCAAAGAAGTCCTAACATGCTTGGGACCTGAAGTGAATGTACTAGCATGACTAAAACATATTCCCAACTAATTGTTATCGCCTGTATATTTCTTTTTCCTCCACTGAGCCCTATCTTTCGCTAAGTCAGCATGGATTCCAAGAGGCAAAAGAGCAGTACAAGCAATAGCAATTTAAATATAAATGTAACTTGTCAAAACAACTAAAGTCAAAATTGATATCATTCAGAAAAAAATAAGAAGAAAAAAAAAAAGGTAACAGATTCTCCCCTAACATGTTTCATCTGTCCCATTCCATGTCTAACCACACAAATGGCATGTATCGAAAGGAAAGACAAAAATTGTCACCATAATGCACTCTAGCATATATTTTTCGAATCTCCCTTCACGTACTGTGTCTGACTTCAAGATAACACTGATGAACAACTCATTCTCTAGTTTGTATGTGATCGTGGAATCTTGTTGGACTACTTTAATTACGCAAAATATAGTTGTTTCAAATGGATGGCTGATTTGTGGAATTATTTGAATCTTCGACAAGTAGGAACACAGAAAGCAAATGTGCCAAAATCTTGGTAGTAAACACAATATGTAACTGGATGTATGCAGTGTGGGTAAGTCGATCAGATCTTATTGCTAAGTTTTACATGTTAATCCTTTCTCATATTATGCTTCTGCTCGTAAAGGAAACTAACGCAAAAACGGCATAATGCTATTTCAACAATTGCAACAACTCTATCGAACTTACCATTCTGGTAGCTTATCATCATTAAGGATAGGATTTTGCCATTTCTCGATTTCTTCTTCCCACAGCTTATAATCTGATCAATGTAAAAGATAGTAATGCCAACAATAAGTAAGCAAAATAAGAAATCAAACAAGAGCCTAAGAAGAACAGAAGGCACTCACTTGTCAATGAATGATGAACCAAATCTACAGCAGCCCTTTCTGAGGTTCCATAAAACCTTGTGTACCGCCTGTAGCGAACCCCCACACCCGGGAGAAGGAAAATAAAAGAAAGAAAAAGAATAAGACAAGAAAGAAAAAGAATAAGACAAGCATCCTCTAACAGATAGGACTTCGAGGAAAAATTAATATCTTGACAAACTTGACTATAAAATATGATAGCTTGACAAGCGTGATTCTAAAATATGACAAACTCCTGATATAATTTTTAGAAGGAACAAACTCCTCATTTGATAATGATGGAGATTCCTTTTTTGTTGCCTATTTACCTCCTTATGTTTTTTACATTTTTGAGGATAAGGTAACAGCTAACAGGTAAACATTGTGACTGAACACATTTATACTCAAAATAATCCTGTTCTCAGACAAAAGGTAAAATTACATTAGTCACAAAAAACCCAATTTTAACAATATGGGACCACAATCGAGTCTACGTCTAACATTCAAGAAGAGTAATCCATTCATGAGTTATTACCTATGGTACGACTTTCCTTTCATGAATTTGACTTGAGGAGATGACCAAGCAACAGCGAATGCCACGGTACATTTTCCATGTGGTTCAACCCATGCAGAGGCAGAAACAGCAGCACAATGTGTCTCCCCAGGTGATGATGGGATGCTTCGTCCTTTGCTGAAGTTCTCTCGATCAAAGTGCCCATCCTTAAAAAAGATTAGGCAACCATGAGAAACATATGTATTAATGCCAAACAGGAACTCCTGTTATAGAATTTTTAACCCATATGGACTGATGCACCGAAAAGTCTTAGCTATCACAACATAGCTTAAATCATTACCTGCGCCATTTTACCCCACATATCCTTTGCTGTTACACAGCTTCCCTCGGTCAGGCCGAAACAGGGTAAAACAGTAACGCTGACATTCTGAGTTTCGCATGCAGCTACAGCGAAAGTAACAGGAGGGTTTTCTTTTGTCCTGTAGTCCAGCCAACAACATATCTGTCAGCATGACACTCAAAATTTCACATCATAGATCTGGGCCCACAGAAGAGAAAATGAAACCTCAACCACGATGCATGGAATAAAAGCCGTTTTTACCAAGAGGGTCACCTCAGAGGTCATGTTAGAATTTTAAATTCTCCCCATCTAAAAGCAACTCCCGAACATCGACAGGAGAAAGCCAGCAAATCACACTAGTACGGTAATGTGTAATATCAAAGCAGTAGCTTGCTTAAACCAGAAACAAAATATAAAATTATCCTCTTAACCTTTTGCTCTACTCAGAGTTCAGTCTGGCACATGGATTAGTTGAATAATACTGTACACAGACATCCACTTGCCACTTTGAGCTCAAGTCACGTGCTTCAAGCCTCACAGTGGGTGACTCTTTCATTAAAGTAAATGTTCGAATAAGAAATTTTTTGAAGTCCCTAGCATGGTTAAATCAGAGGAAAATTGTCTAATTCAATACCAATATGTATTCTTCAACGGTCAAAAGTTTATACACAAAAAGAGAGTGATGGCTGATTATTCTATAATGACTGAGAGATTTAGGCCTGTCCATTATTGTTTTAACAGCAGCTCTTTAGTAGAGAAGGGAACAGTAGAGCCTTAAAGAGCCCAGATATATTAAGATACTTTGATTGTGCTATGAAACATTATTATCCAACCTAATCCTAGATCTATTGTTTGATTGACTACTCAAATCGACAGTATTCAAGAGGAAAGCATATCCTTTGAAGTTGTTTATAACTTTTGACCACTTAGAGATCAACAATTTTCTTTTTTCACTTCTCCAGTCATAACCTTTCCTTGACTTTCACCAACTACAAAACTGAAAATACCAAGGAACATATGCAAACCAACCGTCATATCTAGCTAATAAGGTTTGATGACTTGCTTGTGATGTAGGAGTACGCCAGAGACTCCATCTTCACTTCTGTCAAAAGGAAGATAAAGAAGGGTTGGAACTCAATTGCGAAACCACAAGTATATGGAAGATAGTTGAGAGATTGAATGATAAATACTCACATAAATGGTTCGTTCACATGATCTCCTGATAGGTGTGAGACGCCTCCAATTGAATTCTGTACAAACCAAATAATTGTGACTGAATATTTGAATAATCCCGTAGTCTATTACTGAGGCGGACACAATAGCAACAACCAGAAGAGTGGACCCACTTACCGCCCATGTAAAAAGAAGGCTGACTTGTGCCCTTTCCTTCCCAGTGTTCGCCAACTACCAAAGAAACAAAAGAAAGACGCTAATAAGCACAGAAGAGGAGCAGTCAATGTCCCTTGGATCAAATTTAATGCTTATAATATCACTTCATTAATTTCCATATGACTTCCGACTTTTTCATTGGAGTTGAGCATGTTGGCATGTTAAATTTTATGGATCTAAAAATGTCCATAAACGGGAGATACATATGTTTACTATTCCGTAAATAACACAATTGAGTTTCTTGCAAGAGAAACAGTTTATGATGAATAACGAACACAAAAAAACGAATGATAATGGCATTTATGAATCTGTGCATTGAAGATAGCATTTATGAAAATATTGGTCCACATGAACTATTAACAGGACCTTTGATTCCACCACAAGACATCATCTTTATAGATGATAGCTCGTGCTGCATAGTTACATTTAGCATCCATTACAATTGTGTCTCACTTTGAGATCATGAAATAGATGTATGATATTATAGGGAAGAGGGAAGTCATGCATCGTAAGAATGACATTTTTCTCAAAAAAAAGAACGAAATTTTTTCGTAAGACACTAAATGACAGTTACTTCATTAGATCAAAGTAAAGCAGCATCTGAAAGGTTATATAGCAAAATTTAAAGTATGCATACGGTGTAAACAAAAACTGATGTAGGAAGACTGCTCTCGCGGTAGTCATGTGGGATGAACGGTGATATTTGCCGGCAAGAAACTTTCAGTTCTGGGTCTGGTTCACCTGGATATGAAAGGAAAATCAATGATCTATAGAAACTCGGTCAACATATCAGATAAATAAATACTCTAGATAATAAGCACAGTACCATCATATACTGTCCAAGCCCGAGGAAAGAGTGCATGATATGTAGAATGCTGTCCACTCAGATTCCAGCCCCATGATGATATACCATGATCACTAGCCTTCCTGTAAGATGAACCCCACATAGACATAAGAATATTCACATTTTACCTTTTCCTCTTTTTCTACTATCTCTTGAAATGTAAATGAGATTCAGGTATCAGGTCAGGGTGTTTCAGAATGAGTTTAACAAGAGGAAGCTCATTTACTTCATCATAAACAAATTCTATTCACAACTCCTGTACGCATTAGCACAAAAGCCACTGGAACTTAACATAAGCTTACTGCCATTTCGAATAAATTGTGTATGAGAAGAGTAGTAACAGTATGGCATCAAGGGACTTTTTTTTCTTTTTCTATCTTTGGGACAGATTTCCGCAAATTGGCTGCCCAGCAGCTGTTTAAACTTTCTCTAATTTCGACAGAAGAAATCTACTATGACTTGGCGAAGTAGCAATTAGTCCCCAGAAACTTAGTTCCTTACCCTAGCCCTTCATGTTCTCCTGGAGATAAAACGGATGCGTACTTTTTGTTTCCTCCATCCCGGGATATGAAAATCTGCATAATTAAAGAAGAAACATGATAAATTAAGCATTACCATCATATATTCAAGAAAAAAAAAATCATGATAAATTAAGAGCTTTAATACACATCCAAGACAAGAACACTCTTGAATCTTCCCAAGCAACAAATCACAAGCCTTGCTATAACTAACTGCTTCAAGTAATTTTTTTTCTTTTGAGATGCTTGACGGCATATCATGATACACAAACTGTTAACTCTACCAAATGCATATACTAGAAAACCAACTAGATTTGCTCGCCCCATCTTACAAATCCGCAACAGAATCCTAAATGAATACCACTTGTTTAATCAAAAGACCCACCAATGTCATGTCATAATTCCTTTACAGGAGGGGCATTTTTAATCCTAAAACTAAAGTTAATGGCAATTGGGATCCAACAGGCAAAAGGAGGACATTTTTATGCCATTTCTAATACATTAAGGGCATTTCTGACCCTTTTCCATTGTATTATCATCAGATAACCCATTTATTCTCTTTTCTTGGCTGATTTTTCTAATAAAGTACGCTATTTTGGGTGACGGAAAATATTAATATTAACTTTCAAGACTACCATGAAAAGAGTTAGAAATTGCTTCCAAAAGAATGCACTTTAGGAAGTGTTACTTTTATAATCCATTACATACATTTTTTCTGTACCCGAGAAATCCACACATCCCATGTTTATAACTTTGCTACTGAACCAATGCCCTAGGGCAGTAGGGCTAAAACATGATATACGTATGCTTATGCATATGTATAGAACTTATGAAGAAGGGACATTTTCTGTTCATGATCAGTATGCTTCATTTCATATCCACAGTTTCTGATTGTTTACTACGAAAAGAAGAAGAAGATAAAAGTGGCATGACTCTAGCTCATACATTAAAGCACAAAACAGCATCAAAAATATCCAAATAAAGATATAAACTGAAAGAATATAGAGTTGAAGGAAAGAGCATTACTGAGAACTGATTGGCCATGATTGGAGAAGTCTCACATGTTCCAGGAAGAATCTGAAAGTGCCTGAACTCGCCTCTAAAGCCTCTGGATATGCTGCCACTCCTGTTATGTTATAAGTTTAATATCTCATCAGATTATTAATAAAAGAATTCTAATGTGGCAGAAGAACACTTTTTCACTAGTATATACTCTATACACTTACCCCATCCCTCCAAGTGGAACACCCTGAGATGCTGATGGTTTGCAGCGTTCTCTTGTAAATGGATCAATTGGAGCTCTCTGTAGATATAAGAGAATGGTAAGACTCACTCTAAGCATGAAATTATTCTTGCGGTTACCATATAGCGAATGAGATTGAGAAAGTTACCCTTCCATAGGATGCTTCTTCCCTTACATATGACCATAGACGTATACCAAGCCGAACCTAAAAAAATGAAAAAACAAACAAAGATTACAAGGCAAAGCAACAAGTCAAAATCCAGGAGAATTTCCTATCTGACAATAGTCCTAAAAACCTAAAAAAGACTTGCGCGCACACCATTTTTATCGCCTCCGTGAATGTGACACTAAATTCTTTTAACTTGCTACATCGGCTGTCTAGTTTCCTTCTCCAAGCTTGAGATGGTGGTGCAGCACTATCAAAATCAAACTGCAGCAAGCAAAACACAAGAAAGATCATTAAAACTATACAAGAATTGAACATCACAAAAGTGAAAATCCTAGTGGAGTCAAAAATAGGTGATTTCTTTCCATTTGTCCAGTCCTTTGTGGACAAATTTACCGGTAAGTGTAGCTAGCTGGCCTGGGCACCACAGTTATCAACAAAATACCAACCCCAACACCCCATCCAAAAAAAAAAAGAAACAACAGAAACTAAAGAAGAGAAAAAATGGAGTTATGCTTGCAGGACCAACATTAGAAAGATAAATACACTTCATTACAACTTTAAACATCCTTAACAACATTTTCCTTGTCATGGTGAAGTATGATTTTTGTTTTAAGTTCAGAATATATTTACAATTACATTCAACTGGCCCCATAATTTACCATGGCACAAAACAACAAAACTTTGTCAAGTAGTTAGATAACAAAACTAAAAAGAACTTACCAATTGCAAAGTTGCTTTAGTAATATACTCCTCAGGTGGCCATGAGTTCTTTCTATAATGAAACAAAGTTCCACTAACCATTTTTATTCAAACTCTATAAACCTCCCACCACTCCTTAAATCACTAAAAATCCAATCTTTCTCCAATCAAAAGACCCTCAAAATCATTCACCAAATTCCCATACACACAAAACACTAAAATCTCTCTGGTATCTTCAACCAGAACACCAAACAGTGCCTTAAGCCAAAAAAAACAAAAACCCAAAATCCCAACAAATAAGCAATCCACCAAACTTCTCTTCAACTACTAAAAATCCAATCTTTTTCCAATCAAAAGACCCTCAATACCATTTACCAAATTCCCATACACACAAAACACTAAAATCTATTGTCTCTTCAACAGAACACCAAACAGTGCCTTAAACCAAAAAAAAAAAAAAAAAAAAAAAAAAAAAAACCAAAATTCCAACAAATAAGCAATCCACTTCAACTACAGTACAAAACTTTGATCAAATTCAGTTTGATCCCAAATCTCAAACAGAGCCAAAATTACAAAAGATGGGATTTTTGGGTATTACCCAAAATGTTAAATTATGGGAAACTATGAAAGAAATAATCAAAGAATTTTTAGTGGGGTTTTTTCTTTTTGGGTTTATTGTATTCTTTTTGTATACCCCTCTGTTCTTTTTTTTTTTTTTTTTTTTTGTTCTTTTAACTGGATTAAAGGTGTTGAGTATTGAGAGGATCCAACACCTGTAAAACAGGAGTTGTGCAACTGTATCAAACAGTTGCCAAGTGTATTTTGATAATATAATGACCAGTTTGTTTTTTTTAGGAGGGATTGTTTAGTTTTTTTTTAGGAGGGATTGTTGTCATGTAGTGTGTGATATGGGGTTCTCTCTATTTTACTTTTTGTTAGAGAGAGAAAAGATGATTGCAGAAAAAGGAAAGAGAGAGAGAGAGAGATGAATTTTAGAATTTTTAATAGTATATAGGATAGTGATATGAGACTTGAGAGAGATGTTTCTTGATTATGTGATGGCTTTGCTGTGTGCGTAAAATTACTTCTTTGGATTAAGGAAAGGTCTTGTTCTTTTATCAGAAAAAAAAAAAAAAAAAAAAAAAAGGACAGAATGAGTTACAGTAGTAGTAACTTCTTTGGATTGTGTTTTCATTGTTTCGGAAAAATAAGGATAAAGGGTAAAAATAGGGGAAAATTGAAAAATCGAATCGGAAAAAAACCGACATTTATTTGGTTTGGTTTTTAATTTTAAAAACCAATTATATTTGATTTGATTTTGGTTTTAAGTAGGAAATAACCGAACCAAACCGATTTATATATGCTTATTTAAAAATTATTTTATAGAATATGTGTGTGTGTTTAAAGAAAAATTTATAATAATATATCACTCCATGTTTTTGTACTCTTGGGACATTCTTTTTATTTAAACTAGTTTTTTGTAACGCATACACACCAAAGCAACGTACTTCATTTGATAATAAACACTATGGAAAAAATTTAGACGAGCTACGAACTTCGTCCATTAATCATCGCTAAATTACATAATTCATCACTAATCCGTTGGTACAGGATTAACGACGAATTGTCCTCATATGCCTTATTATGCCAAAGGACTTCTACGGGAATATGCCTTATGAAAATTACTATTCCATTATTTGTGTAACTTAATACTAAAAACAAAGAACCAACACAAATTCTTTCAACATGATTTTTCAAATATTTGTCAAATAACAAGAAGTACGAATAAGATAGAGAATATATTATACTCCATCGTCTCAATTTATTCTGATAATCTAAGCATAAAATTTATAAAGTATTAATACTGTACATTATAATAAACAAAGTGCTCAATGAGATTTAATTTTTAAAGATTCTAGTGACATTTTATCTCCTTTTTAATAGGATTTAAAATTTAAAAGAGTCATACAATAACATAATTAATTTGAACTATACCAAGAACCTTTATAATTACACAGTTTTTGTGCTTTTATAATTTATAATAGTATACATAACATTGTTTTATGCTATTTTCTAACTATTGTGAGTTGTATATTATATTTATGTTTTTCATTATTTTTCATCTTTTTCTCTTGCAATATTTCAAAATTGGTTGTTAAAATTAATTGTAGTAATGTTAATTTTTAGGTGGTCATAATGGATTAAGAACCGTAGATAGTTAAAAACATGGACTACTTTAAGAGATATATATATATATATATATATATATATATATCGGTTCTTAAAGTAGTCCATGTATATATATATTATTATAAATAAATAATATATATATATATATATATATATTATTTATTTTTACTTTAGATGTTAATACAACTACTTGTAACAAATTAACTATAACAAAAAGGATGAAGATGAATTTCATTTTCGGCTTTACCTTCTTCATAAAACAATAAAATTATTTTGACCGGTGCTTAAAAGAAAAACCAAACTTAAGAATTCTATTTATTAATGTCTCCTTGAACAAATAGAAATACTGTTATTAAGTGTACATAGTTAACTTAGGACGTCATTTATATATAAGAAGTTATTAATTATTATACTACTAAAAATCTTTGCACGTTATTTTCAGTCAATCATCACAAGAGATATTGCCTTGCATGTGTAGTCCCTGCAACAATTGTAAAAGTTATACATAAAGATAATGAATACATAGCTTAAAAATATTTATCTAACATATATGTAAAATCAAAACATACGGAAAGTACAAGTTTCAGTTGTTGATAGATGTATTTGTTTTTATTAGATACATCTTCAAGTTACGATAAGCAAATTGGTAAAAGGACATCAACTCGACTATAACTATATTTTCTGGGAGTATAATTTCATTATATGATTGATTTGGGAAGAATAAAAATATAAAATAATCAAACAAAAGTGTTAATCAAATACATCAGGAGCCTTCAAATTTCACGGTTCTTGTGCTATGTTTCAAGAATGATACAGTATAAATTTATAGCATAGACATAAAAATTAAAATAAAGCAAAATTTGGTAACCCAAAAGTTGAAACATATGTTACATTTATAGCTTTTAACACGTTATTTTTAGTTGTAAAAGAATAATTATTAACTATATGTACCTTGGGGAAAGTTGAAACTTGCATTAGGCCGTTTATATATAGTATTTTGCATTGGTTGTTTGCTTTCATAAATTATTGTCGACCTTTTTGTCACGCTTTATCTTGGTAGGCCTTTTCGGAAAGGTAGGAGGAGTAAGGTCTACATACACTAACCTCCCGCACCTCACTTGCAGATTATATGTTGTTATTGTTGTTAGATGTACCTCGGGAAGGATGCAAGCTTATTGTTATCGGGTTAATTTGACCAGTACTCTCAATGCGGAGCATAAATAGCTATGTTAAAATTCTCTAAAAATATAACAAATAATAGTAAATATGAACCCACAACTTTAAAAAATAATAAGGAGTACTTCAATCTTAAGTACCTTAAATGTTGAACTCATAAAACTAAATCTTGGATCTACCTCTTAATATACCTGCAAATCAACACAACTTTGATCGACCCACAATTTAGTCACACACCGTATGGTCTTCCTTGTCGAACTGCAACTCAAGTTTGAAACATATTAACTTTTATAGCTTTTAACACGTTATTTTTCTTTGTAAAAAAGTAATTATTAAATAGATATGTACCATGGGGAGGATGCAAGCTATCATTATCGATTAATTTGAATTCAAGACTTTTTAATGCGAGCATAAATGTATGTGTTAAAATTCACTAAAAGTACAATAAATAATAGTAGTAAATATGAAACCACAACTTTAAAAATATAATGAGTACTTCAATACGAAGTACCTTAAATGCTGAACTTATAAAACTTAATTCAGAATCTGCCTCTTAATATACCTGCAAACCAACACAATTTTGATCAACCCACAATTTAGTTCACACACCATATGGTTTTTCCTTCTAAGACATACGCAAGAATAAAAAACGATCTAGTGAGTCGTTTATTCTAACTTTTGCAATACAAACTCATACTCATTGAAAATCCAAAAGCCTTTGCGATTGTGTAAACTTCAATTACCTTTTGGTCAGCAGAGACTAACATGTAGATATTTAATTCTTTATAGTAATACATGCATGTATATTTACTACAAAAAAAAAAACACTTTCTTATAAATTTCACTATATGTTTATGATAAATCAATACTTACATACAGAAGGAGAAGATCCAGACTGAAAGTCATCCAACAAATAGCTTGATTGGTTTTCAACATCCATCTTTTTTTTTTTTTTTGGTTGGATACGACTTTATTTATTTAGGTTTTAGGATTCTCTTTGGGTTTAGCATTCTTAATTTTTTGCCAAAAATAACACAGGTTTTATTGCAGTTTTTATTTTAAAAGGAATTATCTATTATTAATGTTTATGTATATTAATTTGAGAAAAATAGTAAATAACAATGTTGTCCTATATATAAGGTAGAATTGTGTGTTAAAAACTTTTCCAACTGTAAAAAATGACCAGATGTATTACTACACATTTAATTGAAGTCCTAAGTATAAGGTAGAATTGTGCGTTAATTGAGGACTCTAATAATTATCAATACTACGGAGGAAGAAAGAGGTTTTTATTATTTAGGGTAGTTTTCTTTTGCTAAAAATAAGGCAGCTTTATATTGCAGTTTTTATTTTGTAAGGAAAATATATATTATTAGTGTTTAGTTATAATATATGTAAGAAATTAGTAAATTAATATTTTGTCTATTACGAAGTCATTTAATGAAGGGCAAAATGTTCAATCAATATTTTTAAGGCCCTTCACACTTTTAATATAATATAAACTAGATTGGTCCTTACCAAGTTACCACTTAATTCTTTATTGAATTGATCATATTATAAAAAATAAAAAATAAATTTAAAAAAAAGACAAAAATAGTCTTAAACTTCAACGAGGAAGATTTAAAATGTTCCTTTTGAAGACTAAAGTTTATGAAACTAATGAACCGATTGGTAAATCATTTGATCCATATACTTTTTACATCTTAGTTTGCTCTTCTTGCATGTTGTGTATGCTTCACGCCTTGAAGCGTCCCTCTCAATCATGTGTCTTTAATTTTAGAAAACTACTCACAATCTTTGCCAGTTTATTTATTACGTTAAAATTAAAATCCATGAATAGAGAAGATGAATTTATAATGCATTTGCAAAAAAGAAAATGACCAAGTTATTACCCTTTTTTAAGCTCAATTAGCACCATTAAGGATAGAACTAACACTCATTACGTTTAAATCTTGCTCATTAATCACATATTCAAAGTTAGGAAAATGCCTAGCTAGAGAATAAATGTTTTAAACGCCCAAGCAATAATGTGGTGACAGAGGTATATATTCTACAATAATAGGTCGCGCAAGAAGTGTTGAAATTTTATTTAAATATAAATTAATATTAAATTGTTTTATAAGAAAAGATGTCTTTTAAATGAAAGGGTGTGTCCTTTTATTCTTGGGTTACCACCAATTCTATTTAAACCCAACTACTTTTAATTCAACATAACTTTTTTCTTTCTTCTCAGACAAAACTTTTTTCTTCTACAACAAAATCCTGCACTTCAAAACCAGAAAATTTCTTCATTTTCTAAGACAGATTTTTTCACTATTTGCTCAGTACAGATTTCCAAAAGACTTGTCATTTCCACTCAAACTATTTGCGTACAATCCTATAAAGAATCTCGCACGGAGAGGAGGGCAAATATCGCTTTTAACAAAGTTTTTAAGACGTTGCACGTGTTTAATCCAATCCTCCGTTCGTTATTCATATTGTCAAACTTCATGTTTGTATTCTTCTTCATATAATTTCTGTGTTTTTGGTATAATATTTTCCAACAGGAGGTATTTTTTTTGTTTTTTGTTTTAGTTTTTGGATTCGCAATTATATACTTACATATTTAACATAAATATAACATCTAAGTAAAAGTTACTGAATTCGTCCACAATTTATATGCAATATTGTAGCTCCGTCCCTCTTCAAATACTATTAATACAAAAATGTTTAATCGCATTTGAAGCAACTACGTATTAGTTAAATTTATGGCATTGGCTAAGACAAAATCTTCAAGGGTTCACCAACTATTTTATTTTTAAAATGATACACATTTCTTATTATGTATGTATTTAAATTTTGTTGATTCCTCATTGAACTTCTTTACATTGAAAAGTTGCACATGCATTGAACCGATTTGGTTAATGCTAGTTACCAATTTCTTCTCGATGAAAATTAGCTCTTAAATAAATTAACCAATTGACCGGATCAACTAGATTAATAATTAAACTTTGAGATAAATAATATCTCTTACACATGAAACTCATTGTTAAAAATTGCGACTAATTAAAAATGACTTCAAGCTACGTACGGTACAACTTTTTTTATTCACAAAAATAACCATTTTGTAATTCGACACGAGGAATAATTAATTAGTTACCTAAAAGTTCTAGAATACAAGTTGAGATCTTGATAAAACAAACTTCATTTGTTTGTTAGGAAGTCCCTATACTCTTTTAATATATCCCTCCCATCTGATCATATGCCCAAACACAAAATTATAATTTTCAATAATCTTTTTCTCTCTCGATATAATGAGAAGGAGAAGGAATTGTCGGAGAATTAACAAAAAAAAAAATACTTTTCATCAATTAAAAAGACTTTTTGAAATTTTAAATTATTTCCTTGATTTTGACAAATAAAAAGACAAAAAGGTTTTTTTCTCAATTTTCATAATCTCAAATTCTCAATAATTACTAGTAGAATCAATTTAATTTTTGGGCTAATATTCATATCGCCATCATTCTCTCTTACAATGTTATCCTTTTCCGAAAGTGAACACACGATGAAGGAGCCATCTTTTTCGATGTTATATGAATACGAAATGCTTCTTATACCAAACTGTTCTTTTTTATTAGTGTTGGGACCAACTTTAATCTATGTCTCAATTTTTTTTATGTTTTTTTTTTTTTATAAAATAGACAAGTAGGACCTATTGTGATGAGCATTTGGGGCCATGAAAATTGAATAAAAATAGGCCAAAAAGTCTTTGACGGTGCATGGCCATCCATTTTAGACCTCTCTATGCTTATTTTATGCTATTTAATTAATTTATGCGTGCATGCGGACGCACATATTTTGACCACCACTACAATTCTATTTTCCTCCTTAATGTCTATATGATTATTTGGGATTAGAAAATATTTTTTGTATAAAATTCGGTATTATTTGTATTGCATCTGATGTTATTTATATTGGATTCAGCATATGGAATAATTTGGATAGTCGGATTCAATATAGAATATTTTGTATAGAAATTAGCTTTACAGTGGTAGAGCACCTAAAAGAACAGATAATTTGTATTGATTTAATTTTTTTAGTTTTACTTTAAAAATAAAGGTACAATTTAAAGAAATTTATTTTACACATCGTATATTTGATTCTGAAGGCAATAAACTAGCTAAGCATTCGCAAAAGAAAAAAGATGTACTAAATAACCCAAAGGTTTTTTTTTTTTTTTAAATCTGCATATTGTTGTGATTTTTGCATTATATATGGTCTCTGTTGTAACTTTGGTCACGAATCAATGACACCTGAGGGTGGTTCTCAAATATTTTATACAACGATTATGATGAAAAAGATTGTTGTGTAGAGATTAGTATATTAGTTAAAAATTAGAGTATAAATTGCACAAGAATTAGTTATAAAGGGATGAAAATGACAACCAAATATGAGATAAATAATTCGAAATTTTATACCGAGACTCTCAGTTTATCCGACCAAATGACGTCTAAACACATGACATGTCTTTCAAATAAACATTTACATACCTAACTATAGTAAATTATAGTTTATGACTACAAATAGTAGTTCTTTTAATTAGATTGTATGATTAACCAAAAAAAAAAAAAAAAAAAGGAGGTATGTTATTGGCTCCAATGAAATGTGGGGGCAATTACAGCTATACCAATTTTTTAGTCGGCTGTCGGCCACGGCATGTGTGAAATCAAAACTTAGGTCTTATATTTAACAGCCATTTGCTATAAATAATTATTCAAATTAGATCAAAACCAGTGGCATTTTGATTAACAGCTAGATCTTACATTTCGGAAGTCAAAATAAAACGTTTTCTGAAACCAAAATAAACCAAATTCCGTCACATAGTAATATTAACTTTAGAGTTATATATCCGATAACTTTTTGATCGTTTACAACTTTTGAAATATTAACCAAAAACTCTAAAGGTAATTAGTTAATACCAAACCTCCAAAAGTATCAAAAATGTTAATATTTTAAAAAGTTATCCGATATATTACTCACAACTTTTATCTCAAATTGTTTTTGAAACGATCTTGCAAAACATAGTCAATCAAAATAAATAAATCAAACTACATTGGAATGACACCGTTTTTTTCTCAAAAACTAATAAAAGTGATCTTAAAAAAAAAAAAATAGAGAAAGAACTAATCCAAACACACAAGACTTTTTTTCTTCACAATAGTATACTTTTAATTGTTTTCTTTTCAAAAGAAGAAGAAAAATTTACCTTGTTTTTGAAAAAATGTTGTTTTTAAAACAAAAGTTAATGATAAACGCTTGGTGTTGTTGAATATCCATCACACAAGACTTTTTTTCTTCACAATAGATAGTCTTGGTCTTGGATTAAAAAAAAATCAGCCTTGGCGGCCCTTAGTTTTCATAATAAAAAACTGACTGAATAGTTAGTGATCAGAGGTTGACGAATGACTTATGTTTGATTAGCAAATTTTTGAAGATCTACTTTTTGCCTATTCTAAGGCTTGATTTGGTAATGGGAGGACTAATTGTATTGAGGCAAGTCATGTTGAATAGCCAAAGTCTTTTGTCATTATGTCATGTTATTGACAACGACAAGCCCAGGAGAAAATTTTACATGATTTTACATTAAATTAATAAGTACGTAATATGTTATGAATATGTTAAACTGCGTATGTCAAATCAGCACTAATTTTTCGAAGAAGCTTGCAATCAAGCTCATGAGTGATAAATAGTTAACGGAATCCATATTAAAAATATACTTAAAGAAAAGTAATTTAAAAGTTAAAAATAAAAAGAGAGAGACCTAAATCTATTTGCAGTATTTTGTTTTTCCGCCTCTACTTTACCAAACAGTAAGCATCATGGATGATCTTTGAGAAGTATAAATTCAGAAAACTATTTCTCACTTAAACCATTTAATTATTATTTTGAATTTATGCTTCTGAAAGTAAACAGTGGCGGGTAACCAGACGATTGAAGAAAACGAATTCTAGTGTCCCTTTCTGTTTGTTTTTTTTTCTTCTTCTTTATTTATTTTTACATTTTTTTTAAAGAATAGTATATTTTTTAAATATGAATTCTATTAACTATTAACATCCGTTAGCTTAAAGGACCAAAATCACACATTTAGCTTAATTGAAGGTTTAATGTGCTTGATCAAATAATACAAGGATCAAAATCGCAGTAAGACAATAACTCAGGGACCAAAAGTGTTATTTGCCCAACTTTTAATTTAATTACTTGCGTTAAAACCAATCATATTTCTTTTAATAATGCACCTAATTTTTGTCTATGAACCAATCGACCTCGTAAAATTTAGCTTAGCAGTCAAAGAATTTGAGGATCAAACTATTTTCGTTCTTTTCTTTTTGGGTCTTGATCCTTTATAGCCAAAGTATTTGAAAAGAAATCAATCTCTTAAAGTCAAATCAGTTTTTTTTGTTTTTTGTTTTTTGTTTTTTGGGTTAATTATTTGTATTAAAAAATTATGGGCTCTGACTCCCGCCATAAGACCTAAAAGGAGTATTTCAAAAAAAAAAATATAGGAGTATTTATTTTTAGGGCTAAAACTCAAAACTCATCGTTAAAAAAAAGGATAGAATGCAAATAAAAGAGAATATATGTTAAGGGAGCATAATGTAAAAAAATTCAAAATCGAGCATAAAAGTTACGCTTGTTTGATGTTTTCTAACAGGATTAAATGGGTATAAGACATGAGTTAGTTGGTTAAATGGGTTTGAGTTGAGTTAAATAAATTTATTATTAAAAAAAAAGAATCTTATGCGACCTGACATGACAATTAGGAGAGGAAAATTTTGTGTAATTAGTATATTTTGAGAAAAATATTGATAATTGGATGATATTCTAATTTTTAAAAAAAATATTTATAGATAATTATCAAAACATGAGTTGCCTTTTACCAAATTTTACTCACATCAGTTGCGCTATCAGAATCCGTGTTTCGGAAAGTTCTATACAACCTTTTAGGAAAGTCAAACAAAGGAGAAAAGGCAAGTAAAAAGTTATTTGTTTCTTCTTATTATTCAGCTGTCTTGTTGGCCAAATTTTTAACAAGGATAAAGTAGGTAATTTTCCTTTAGCATAGAGCGCAGTTGTTGGTCTATTTTCATTAGCAGGTGTACTTCATTTTTTAGAAATGTACTTTATTTCCATTTGTTGGGTCGAAATTAGAAATTGATGTTATAACTGATTTTTCACCAATCACTATTTGATGTTGCGCCAGACTTTACCAATTTCTTTCACTAATTGGGTTTACTAATCTGATTAGCCTAGCTCTTGTTTTAGTTTGTTACAGTACTTTTTATAGAATTTAGTTAGATCTGAAATGGTTGAAGTTTTACAATTAATATTAAAGTGCACAATGATAATATTACTACATCACTTTTTCTTTAGTTTTTTCCTCAGGTTACTTCTAGTAAGGAGAAAAAAATATTACTCTTAAACGGTTCACAAATATGTGATTTGATGTATGTTTCTCATTAATGTGTTGTTAGGCTGAATAAACGAAACTTGTTGTTCAGTGGTATTGGTTATAGTCTTTCACATAGTAAGTGTAAGATCAATTTTTATAAGAGGCAGAGCAAGTGTAGAATATACGGGCTCACAAAAATCTAGTAATTTTTGCGTATACCCTATATATACCCAATTATTAACGTGTATTAACTTGAGATCATCAGTAGGGAGCATAAACTTCAATTAGTGATCCGCTTAAAATTTCACGTCCTTGATCCTCCAACATTGAGAGAACGATGTATATTGCTTCACATGGTATTTGAACTCAACTCTCATCACGTGAGCTAATTTTTAGGATATTATTATGTCAAAATTACTCTATTTTCATAACTTGATATCTGAGTCAAACTCACACTTATGGTTGGGTTATCCAGTAGTAGTTCTTCTTATATGATTGTAGATAATTTTCACCTCATAGCAAGTTTTAAGATTGAGTCAAGCTTAATTACATTGTGTCTTACTGCTCTATATAAGCGGCAACCAAAAGATTTTGTCATCCTCACATCAAATTTGATCCAATGGGGCTCTTACATGTGGTTGTTGCCCTCATTTATTTTGTGAAGACACTTTCTACTTCGTCCTTTTGGGCTTTTGTCATTAGTGTATTGTTGACACCATAGCAATTTCATTGTGGATTTCTTCTTGGGAAAAGGGTCAACACATACCCCTCTTAACACAGTTTATTAAAATTTTTGCGTTAAATTCCGTAAAGAGTAGTCAAATATCACACCTTCTGAAGTTAGGGCCAAATATACCCCTACCGTTAGTAAAGTTTTAAAATACCCCTCATTTCTAACATATTTCCACATAAACAGGTCTAGTCATTGGAATTGGATGACATGGACGCCACATAAAGATTTAACTTATTCTATGTGGTGCCTAAGTGGCAATTTAAAAAAAATCTGGAAAATTGATTTTTCTTAAAAAAATTTGTTAAAAATGGATTTTATTAAAAATCAGATTTTTTATTTTATTTTACAAAACCTGCTTCTTAAAAAAAATTCTGGAAAATGATTGTTTGTAAAACCAGTTTTTCATATTTTTTTAAAAATCCATATAAAAAAAATTAGGACACTTTTTTCTAAGAAAAAAAATACTTTTTCTGATTTTCCAGATTTTAAAAAAATCATTTTCCAGATTTTTTAACTAAAATATCCAATTTTTGAGAATATATTTTAAAAAAATGAGTTTTATTAAAACAAAAAAGTTTCAGATTTTAAAAAGCCATTTTTTTTCATATTTGTTTTAAAAAATTCAATTTTCTAGATTATTTTTTTTTAAATTGCCACGTAGGCACCACATAGAATAAGTTAAATTCCATGTGGCGTTCATGTCACTCAATTCTAATGACTAGACTGGCTTATGTGGGAATATGTTAGAAATGAGGGGTATATTTGAAACTTTGCTAACGGTAGGGGTATATTTGGCCCCAACTTGTAACGGGAGGGGTATATTTGACTACTTTAGCTAACGGAGAACAAGGTTAGCCAATAAACTAAAGTAGAGGGGTATATTTGACTCTTTTCCCTTTCTTCTTATCCCTAACTAGATTACTCTTTCGTTTTTTTTTTTTCAATTATTAATTTTTTTTACTTGTTTATTTTAACAAATCAAGGTAAACTTAATTATTTTTCTATATTACTCTTATCATTAAGTAAAGAGCATAAAATATTCGTAGTAAAACTTAAGTTTTCAAAGCACAATTAATAAGAATAATTTAGTAAGACGAACCTCGAATAAATAGTTTTTTAAGGAATGTGTCAAGTCAACAAAAGACAATAAAAAAGAACAGACGGAATACATTTTTACATTATTTGTCATTCTATATTTTAGTAAAAAATTTGCAACTCTAGAGCTACAGTTTCATTACCTATCAGAGCATTAATTAGGTCTTACTAATAGCACTCCATATTTATTTTCTCTATTTGTTTTAAACACCAAAATTTTACTTCTTTAGCGAGCTCATACGCGCTTATACTGATTTGTCCTAGAACTATTTGCAGATACAGTATTAACTTTCTTTTACTCTATTAATGTACTTGAATTATTATTTCTAAATATCCTTATGATATTAGATTAATATGTGTAAAGGCTCTAAAATTATTTATAAATATTATAGTATAAACTTGAAATCATTGAAAATTTTGTTGCATTAGATGAATTTAGAAGATGAAAATACGGGTCTTTTCTAATACAATTGAAAATAAAATATATTATTAAAATTCTAAATGAATTAAAGATAGACATAAAATGAGTTTGAAGTAAATAATTCCGGACAATAAAAATTTAAATGTTAAAGGAATAAAATGAAGTTTTGCTTTTTTATATTGAAAATGCACTTATTTGAAAATTTGATTATCATGTGAGATTTTTAGTTTATGTATTTTTAAAGTATTTATCTTATATACCAATAATTTTAGCGATGAATGAGTACAACCGAATTGAATATAGTCGAATTGAATACAGTGAATTGAATAAAGTCGAATTGAATATAACCTATTTTCATTCACTATATTTTTGGATACAGCAGTTACGTATTTAAATACAGCGGATAACATATTATAGCTAGTAATTAGTAGCTACGAAATTAAAATACCTAAACTATATCTACATGATGTTAGGCGCCTACAAACAATAGCATTTTAAGTAAGTTACTCTTTTTTTATATTAAGCCCGAACCTCGCACAACTAGTTCATGTATATACGCTTTGCAAAGTGAGGTTATAATCGCAAAAACTGCAACATTTATTGGCATAAAGAGAACCAACATTATAGAAGCAAACACAAACTTTTTCCTCTTTTTCACAACCATTCCAAAATTTGGCATTTTGTCATCATATTGCTTCTGCTTTGTTCTTTTTATTTTCTAGCATTATTTTTCAACTACTTTTTTAGGGTGGAAGGGCAATTAGTGTGGTTTTGAACCTATTAATAGTAGGTCCTTAATGTATAAGATGCTTAAGAGCAACGTAACCTTATATCTCATCACAATCTATAAATGATTTGATGAAATCATTTTATTATATTTGGACATTTGGTCTCTTATTCGCACTATAAACGTTTAAGTGATGATTCTTGATTGATTGTAGCTCCATTTCTGGCTCTATATAATCATTCGATTTTTTTAACATGTGATTGGACTATCTAATTGTTTTGGTCCATTCACTTTCACTATATTTTTTTTGCCTTTTCTCTCCCCGTTTTTATTTGAGTAAGAAAATATATAATTTTGAAAGAATCAAAGGAAAGATTAAAGAACAATCCAGGGAATTTTAGAGTATTGCAGACACAAGTCTAGACTATTACGCAATGGTTTAAATTATGAACTCCTTAATTAGACACTAAATTCGATGGCGTAGAATTTAAAAAATATTTTCAAAGTAGTAAACCAAAAGAGAAGGAAAGGGGAAATATTAAGAAAGAGAATTATGATCCAATAGAAAAAAAAAAAAAAGGAAAAAAGAGACATTGTGAAAAAGTCGAAACATCTTTCCTTATGTCTAGTTTGGCAAGGAAAAGTAGCGGGGAAATTGAACAGGGGCCGTTGGATTGGAACTTTATAATGCTTTCGAACTTTTTTTGAGTGTTTGGTGGGCATTGCTTATACTTTTTTTTTGCGCAATTGCGCTCTTTTGAGGTGGTCTTTAAATTTTGCCTCGTATTTGTGGTCTTTAAATTATCGCCTCTCATATTTGTAGGTCTTTAAATTATGCTCCTCATATTCTTTGGTCTTTAATTTTTTGCGCTTTCAAGGTTGCAACCCTGAAATGCTCGCCGAAATCATGAGGTTAAGGTTCAACCCGCGCTCAACATAAATTAAAAAAAAAAAAATTGCAAGGCAAGGTTTGGGTCTCGTGTATGCCGGATGCGGCATTTATTAGGGGTACGAAGTTATCCGGGACCGGCATCACTAAAATGCCTTATGGGCGGTGACCCCGGGCATAAGTATGCGGATCAGCGTAACTTTAGCAAATCCTTAACAAGTTTATGCAGTCGCGCATCTTAAAGCAAACTTTTAATGGGCAAACTTTTAGTTAAGCACTTAATAGGAAATCTTTCACATAGTTATACGCCCTTTTATGGAATGGACTTTTAGTTAAGAGCCTGCAACCCCAAAAGTATGCCACGTACGTTTAACTAAAAGTATGCCTAGTAAGTAGCGAACTTTTAAACTGGCATAGTAAAAATTTGTCTTATAAGACAAAGTCTATGTCATGGAAAAAGTTATGCACTTATAGGGCATACTTTTAGTTATGCTTATAACTAAAGTATGCCCGCGTAAGGCATAAGCAGGAAAAGACTTTTTAGTTAAGGCTTAACTAAAAAGTTTTATTATTAAAAAAGTTTGACCATAAGTATCTGGGACCGGCATAAACTTGTGAAGGAATTACCAAAGTTATGCCGGACCGGCATACTTATGCCAAAATGCGTATAAGGCATAAGTATGCGGGTCGGCGTAACTTTGGTAATTCATGTTAACAAGTGTATGCCGGTGGGGGCATAGCGAAATTTAAACTACTACCTTGCGAATTTTTTTAAAATTTTTGGTGAGTGGGGGTTCAGAGCACAGGAACACGTAGGTTTTTAGCAGAGAGAGAAAAATTTAAAGATTTCAAATATGAGGGCAAAATTTAAAGACCACCCGAAAAGAAGGGCAATTCCATTTTTTTGCGCGGATTGCCATCTTTTGGGGTGTTTTAAATTTGCCTAACTTGTGGTCTTTAAATTTTGCTCTCGTATTTGTGGTCTTTAAGTTGTGCCACTTCGCTTGGAAAGGTGGGCGAATATATGAAGGATTACGGGTTCGAACCCCCGCTCAAGCATAAAATAAAAAAATAATTTCGTAAAGATCTAAGGAGTGTATGCGGGATCAGAACGTACAATGCTTAAGGAAAAGCTAAAGTTATGCGGCATCCGCATAACTAAGTCCGCCCCATAAGGGCGAATTTTCCTAAGACATAGTTTAGTTATGCGCTATAGGGCGGAAATACCTTAGTTAAGGCGTAACAAAATTATGCCTATAAAGGCGTTAATTTTCCTTATGCATAGACTTTGCCTTATAAGGCAAAGTTTAAGTTATGCCTTAAGGAAAAGTTCCGCCTACGAGCATACTTTTAGTTATGTCTTGGGGCATACTTTTAGTTAATGATAACTAAGTTTACCTTAAAAAGTAAAAAAATAATAATATATATATATATATATATTTTAAAAGCATGTTTTGTATAAGATTTTTAATTATTACGTAAAAACTTACGGCTTTATGGGGCATACTTTTAGTTATGTTTTATGGAGACACTTTTAGTTAAGCCGGGTGGCTCCCAAGTTTTACCCTCAAAAAAAAGTTAAAATATATATATATATATATATATATATATATGCTTCAAGGCAAAGTCGCACCGCGATTATTTTTAGTTATGTTTAACTAAAAGTCTGCCGGTGAAACAATATTACTAATAACGAAACTTTTATGCGGACTCGCGTAAATTTGTGAAGGAATTATCAAGTTATGCGCATTTTAACGACATAAATTTGTGAAGGAATTATCAAAAGCTTTTTTTATGTATATATAATAAGCGTATCTTATGCCAAGTCCGCCCATAAGGCATAAGTATCAAAGGGCGAATTTTTTAAAAAATTTTGATTTTTTGTGGTTCGAACCGAACTGTGAGTTTTAACGGGCGCAAAATTTAAAGATTTGAATATGAGGGGCAAAATTTAAAGACCATTTAAAAGAAGTGCAGTTACGCAAATTGCTTATAAGCCGTTTTCTTTAAAATAAAATTTCAAAAAGTAGTTCGAGCCCGCTTAACTTAAATTATTTAAAAGCAAACATTAAAAAAAAAAAAAAAAAGTTAGTAGCCCAACTTATTTTTTTTTTATAGCCCAACTTATTTTTTTTGGCTTATAAGATGTTTTCATAAGGCTTATGTTCGCTTTGTTTAAGCCCATCCAAACAGGCTCTAGGAAAGAAATCTATCATGTTGTGTCTGTGTGTATACACACACACACAACAAAAACAAAAGGCCAAAGTCATAGACAACCCCCTAAACTTTTTCACATATTCCCACACAACACTTAAATCGATACGCTTATTCCGATTGAACGCCTAACGTATTCAAAAATATGCCTATTACACACTTTTTGCTGATGTGGCATAATGTGTGTGTACACTTAAAAAAAAGTGCGTGAGAGACGTTTAATTAGCCAATTTTTTTTTTTTTAAAAAATCCTTTTCTTTGCCACCACTTCCACCACCACACACCACCAATTCGCCGCCGCCGCAACCACTATTCTCCATCCTTTTTTAATCCAGCCACTTCACCACCATTATGTTCTTTTCAGATTTGCCACCATCATTCTCCTTCCTTTTTTTAATCCAGCCACTTCACCACCATTATGATTTGTCATCCTCGTCAACACCATGTTATTTCTTCCACCGGAAAACGGCCACCATTTCTGTCATTATCGCCACTGATGGCGCCACCATGGCAATAACCACTATTTTCTTCTCCTTCAAATCTGAAAATCACCACCACTGGAATCTCCTCCTTTTCTTCAAATCTGGAAACTTCACCACCATCACAATTTCTCACTGTTTACTTTTCGAATCTGAATTTTTTCATTGTTGCTGATTTATGAGTTTTTTTTATTTTTTATTTATGTGTTAGTTTAGATTTATGTGATAGTTTAGTTTAGATTCACGTTTTCAGTTCGTCGGCAAGTGACGGAGTTCCGATGGATAACATCCATTAGATATCAAGGTTTAGAGAATATTCTTTTTTATTTCTTTTCTTGCTTAAAATTAACTTTTTCTTTTTCTTTTACACGCAATACATTTTTTAATTATTATTTAGGTCCCATATACCACGTGTTCACATTTAATTCGTCACCTTGTCATCATTATAACTTTAGTAATTCGGTATTACACACACTTTTCATTTTATGCCACATCAGCAAAAAGTGTGTAATAGGTATATTTTTAAATAGGTTAAGTCCCCACCGGCATAATGTTGTTAAGGAATTACCAGGAATATATGGAAAAGTTTAGGGGGCTGTCTATACATAACTTGGGGACGATGTCCCCGGCCCCCCACAACAGGCTCAATTTGAGCATAAGTTATCCGAGCATTATTTAGTAGGCGTTTGGACATGCAGTTTGAAATCATGAGATAAACCAAATGTTTGGAATTTAGATAAAATCGTGGTTTTAAACCCCAAATCATCCAAAAGAGCAGATTTGGGGTTTCAAACCATATTTTAAAATTTTAAATATAAAATTTGATCCATAAGTTTATATTTTGTAAAAAGAGACCATAAGTTGAGGATATTTTTAACAATTACTCCCACCAACCATTTACTAACCTCATTAACTTCCACCAACCTTTATTTATATCTACTAACCTTTATTTATGTTTACCAACCTCATTACTATCCATGTTAAATTTTCGTTTTTATTGAACTAAAGTTTGATCAATTGATCGCCAGTATTTTTTAGAAGGGCTTCTAGTAGCGTATTAATTTTGTTATGAACCACGACTTCGATTTGGTAAGATTGTATAAATTGAGAATGTTTTGATAGTTTACAACTCGTGATTTTTATATGTCTATAAGATATAACTTAAGATATCCAAATTATACGCCCAAACACGTGGTTAAAAACCACGACCAAATCATGTCCAAACGGCTCCTTAGATTACAAGTCAAAATGCTTCTAACAAAAGAAGCTCCCAAAATATCTGCCCAGACAGCATCATAAGCATACACTGGAAGAACTGCCACAAAAAAAGTCCCGTCTGAAACAAAAAAAAAAAAAAGGTTTCATTACCGCGTCTGGCAGGAATTTGGCCAGTGTCTCAATACTAGCATGGCTAATTATCCTCTTGGACCAATTACTATAAATCTATAGATATATAAAATAACAATATTAAAAAAATAAAAGAATCCTCTCTTTTTGTTATCTTTGTTTTTTCTTTTCTATTGACTAATGATATCGCAAAATTTGATTTTATAGTATGTTACTGCGCTCTATAAAATATCTATTTTTCAGAGAAAAAATTACTCAGTTTGACTTTCCAGAACAAAAATGCTAGCAATATTGGTCAATTCATAAAATACTATCGATATTAGCTAATTTCTCATAAAATGCTAATAATATTAGCCCTATATCATTTTCTGAGGTAGATTCAACCCAAAGGCCGGATTGTGTTACCTCTACGAGGTAATGATTCGTATATATCATGTTTTTTTTTTTTTTTTTTATGGATAAATAACAAGGTCGGGGTTTTCCATATCACTTCAAAAGTACCTAATTAATATTTGACCAATAAAATATGACATGACATTTTAATTATTGGGTTTGACATATATATACATAAAGGGGAAATATTTACTTAAACGTGATTTATAGTTTTATATTTACAAAACATAATATTACAGACCATCCTATACAAAACATGCTTTTATATATTTTTTTTTTTAAAATTAAATTAATTTTTTTTTTTTTTTTTTTAAAAATCATTTTTTTAAAAAAATATTTTTTTATTTTAAAAAAAAATTTTTTTAAATTATATATATATTTTTTTAAAAAATTAATATTTTTTTTTGCTCAAAAACTTATGTATGAAAGTTGTATGAAATGTGTATATCTCACAAGACTTAAAAAGTTTGCTCAAAATTTAGTGTATGAAAAATGTATGAAATGTGTATATCTCGTTCAAGCTTAAAAATACGTCTCAAAATTGTGTGTATGAAAACAATATGAAATTTGTATCTTGCTCATGTCTTAAAATTTCGCTCACATTTTCATGTATAAAGTTCATGTTAGATTGTGAAATTAATATAACTACAACAACATTGTATATAACTTTGATACATTCAAGACTTAAAATAATCGCTCAAATTTTTATGTATGAAATGTGTATATCTTGCTTTTTTAAAGAGTTTTGCTCAAATTTTATGTATGAAGAACGTATGAAATGTGTATATACGATCAAGGCTTAAACATTGCATGCTTAAAATTTTATGTATGAGAATGGTATGAAATGTTTATATCTTCGCTCAAGACTTAGAATTTCATTCACATTGTTTGTATATATAAATTTCATATTAGGTTTAAAAATTAATGTACAACTACAACAACATTGTAACAATTTTCACACAATATTCAAGGCTTAAAGTTTTCGCTCAAAATTTTGTATATGAAAATTATATTAAAATTTTGCTCACACATACACATTTCATACAACTTTCACACATAGAAATATGAGGTAATTTTTTAAGCCTTTGAGCAAAAAAAAAAAAAAAATTAATATTTAAAAATATATATAAAAATTATTTTTTTAAAAATAAAAATATTTTTTTTAAAAAAAAAAAAATAAAAAACGAAAAATATATGAAAATCCGTCATGTTTTGTAATATATCGTTATGTTTTGTAAATAAGGAAAAACTATCGTTACGTTTCGTAAATATTTCTCCTTGCACATGTACGATATATACGTAATTTTTCCTTTAATTTAATCCACATAGACTTTTTTCTCTCAATCCACATGGCAATAAGACCTGACCCGACCCAAACTCATAACGCAAATTAGCCCTTATTAACCCCATTTTCTCTTAATTAAATTAAAATAGAGTTTCACTCTCTCTAAAACAATGGCCCATCATTTTATTAAAATCGTGTCATCTTCTTTTCCTTCTCTCAAAGTGGTAGAAATTCATAAAGATTTTAAACGACATTAAGCAAATGTAGTTCTTAAGTTTGGCCACTAATTATTCCACGACTCATAAATCGTTTTACGCTAATCATATATTGGCAGCACTTATTATTAATCAGAATAGGAGCACCCCGATGGATTTATTTTGCAAGCTATAACGTATTTAACCAGGCTATTAAGGCTTAAGAATGCAAAGACTGGATTGATGCTAACACATATTGCTATTCTAAAAATAAAGTAAGATAAAAAAAAAAAACACTAACATCGTTTTCTTTGATGTTTTGTGCAGCACCGTCGACATAGTTGTCCATTTTGACATTAAATAATGCCCGTGGGGAAGAGATGAACCCCTTTCTTTGAGATTTCATAGCCTTTTTTCCAAGTTCTGAATTTTGTGAAAGCAAAAAGCACTTGTAATTTTGTCTAAGTGAATAGGGTTAATTTGAGTTATGGATTTGGGTCGTGTCCGGTCTTGTTACCATGTGGACCGAGAAAAAAAGCTATGTGACTAAATTAAATGTCATGTCATATTTTATTGGCCAAATATTAATTGGGTAACTTTTAATGTAATATAAGAAAAGTTAGTTGACCTGTTGTTACTAAAAAACAAATGACTTTGGGAGATCATTATCCGTAATTGGGTGACTTTCTGTATTACTACCTCATCATTTTCTATTAAGAAATATATGATTTAATATCAAAAAACGACCTGGGTAATTCATTGACTTCAACCGGATTCTTGCTTTTCAGTCTACAACACAAAGAAACAATAAACATTACCCAAATTATGACTAGCAAAATCTATTCAGCCAGCGGCAACACTTCTTACAAGACGATAAACTACAACTCTTATTAGAACTTAGCTATCCAATTCTAATGTAAACAAACTGAACCAACAAAAAGAAAGAAGGAAGAAAAAAAATAACAAAAATCATGATTATTTGTCTAACTAAATACAAATCTTTTGGAGTTAACTTCAACAGAGAAAATTGTTTGGTTGCTTAAAAGGTGAAGAGTGTGAGTTAAACTTCATTGAAAATCATTATAGCTCACTTAAGCTTGAGTTTTAAAATTTGAGTTTCGGTAATTGAAATTTTGTTTCGACTGAGTATTGTTGTAATTGATTTGGTACATCTCAAGGAGCTTGAATCTCAATTTTGAGACGATTTAATGGAGATTTGAGGTCGTTTGTATTGAAATTTGAGCCAACTTCAAAGTAGAAGATGAGATGTATATCCCTTATGTATACCTCCGTGTATCATTTGTGTATTCCATATGTATCAACGTGCATGCCCTCGTGCATCATATATATATGTATCAAGCATGTGTGTCTCCATCGATATACATGTGTCGCGAGAAATTTTTTTTAAACTCAATTTCAACTACGAATTTTGTCTCCAAACTAGTCCAAACTTGACTTCAATCTTCCTCACAAATTTTATATGTGTTTTAGCGAATTCCAACCATACCCGTTGAGGAGTGTGGGGATGCCTAGGTTTTTGAATGTTGTATATTAATGATAACTTTTTTTTGGCTATTTTTGATAGCATGACTTAATGGCTAATTATTGATAAGTAGTGTTTATTTGTTGCTATATTTACATAGTTCCCCTATTTTTAAAATGGAACCTGCAGACCGTCTCTTCTTTTCAAAGGTTTTAAATTTTCCCCTTTTATTTTGGGAAAACTTTAAATTTTTTCCCTTTTTTAAACCCATGGGTTTTGGGTTTGAACCCCGACTGGGGGGGAAAAATTTTTTTAAAAAAATTGCAAAAAGAGTTTAAATTTGTTTTTTCACCAATTAACTTTTTAGAATTACAAAGTTATCCGGGGTTTCATACCCATACCTTTAAATGGGGACTTGGAAAGTATCTTGGTGCATAACTTTAATTTTCGAAATCGGGAAAATTTTATGGGGGAAAAATTTTAAATTAAACCCAACTAAAAATTTTTCTGAAAAGGATGTGGCACCCGGGAAGGGATCTTAAAAATGTTTTGGGCGTAACTAAAAAATGCCCCTTTTTTTTTTAAGACATAAACTTTTTTATTTTTAAAGGGAAAATTTTTGTTTTGCCCTTTGGGGTTCCCCTTTTTTAAAAGGGATACTTTTAGGGTATGTTTTTTGCTGCAGACACTTTTAGTTGTCTTAACTAAAAGTCTGTTCCATAAGGCATAACCAGAAAAGACTTTTTAGCGAAGGCTAATTAAAAGTTGGTTTACAACATGCTTTTAATTCCTAAGATAAATCTGTTATTAATTACCAAAAGTATTTACCCGCATACTTACGCCAAGCCTCATTTACAGTACGTAGCATGCCGGCCCCAGACACCTCGTAATTTCCCAACAAAGTCAGATGTCCCAAGATACACGCGACCCAAATTTTGCCTCGCAATTTTTTTACCCATGTTTTCAGCGGGGAGTTCGAACCCGTAACCCCGCGATTACACAGATTTCGGGCGTTTCAACGCGAAGTGGCAAAAATTAAAACCAAAGAATACGCAGGGTATAATTTAAAGCACTACAACATGAAAAGAAAATTTAAAGACCACCCCCAAAAGCATGGCAATCACAGAAAAAATGTAAAATGTACCTTGTCACCAAACTTTTAAGTATGATATCCTCTTTAAACTTGTTAAAAATATGACCCC
>NC_081342.1:3352370-3371499 GCF_029784015.1 Lycium ferocissimum | reverse complement strand
TCCACTTAAATACCAAGCTTTCTGCTTGCAGCAGGATACGAAACTGTGACATGCGCCTAACCCACACATCACTTGGTGCACTCTTACCACTAGACCAAAGCCCTGGGGGAAAACATAGTCAAACACTACTTCCAGATGGTCTTATGGCTGAGTTTGTACTAATAGCTATATTTAAATAGTCAAACCTACCTGTTTGTTATGAAGGAAATGAAAACACTTTTCTAGAAATAAGTGTGTTTCCTCGTTACTTTTTAGCGTTTGATTGGTGAACTAAAAATACTTTTTGCAAAAAAACCTTGTTTGAGATGGATAATAATGTTAGAAAAACTGGATAGTGTTTTGATATGAAATTTTCTAGTATTAAAGATTGATAATAATGTCTGAGTGTTTGTTGGAGCAATTTATATATAGAGTACGAGTAGGGATAATTGGAAAGGACAATCACTTCCATCCACAAGTGAGAGAAGTTATTTTTCCCAATTTAGTGAAAAATATTTTCAAACGGTAACCAAACACTAGAGATGGCTTATTCATGGAAAATATTTTTCAAAAAAGTAATTTCCCTCGTACTAAACACACCCCAGTGGAAAATGCTAAATGATATAGCCGTCATTGTAGCAATTTGCTTTGTTGTACTTCAATAACCATTTCCGGCCCTTTTTACTGGATATCCCCAAATGAACGTCTCATGCCTTCCTTAACCAAAGGTGTCTCCCATCTATCACGTCCCTCATACTCTAAATATATACACATTATGAAACCATAAATGCTACATCCATGTATAGATAGTAGCAGAAATTCCTGACTTTAGAAATTCCGGAGTTTCAAGTCTCTATGCAATCCTATCAACAAATTGGTGTTCCACCTTACGATATTTATCTCTAACAAGTTACAATTTCTTTTACAACCAACCATAAACACATAGCAAGCATTTAGCTAAAGCTTTGGCACTTTCAATGACATTGTGCATACTTTCATCAACTCATTGTTGAAATCACTTGATCTACGAACTATTCCAAAGCCCTATAACCCTCCTACTAACATTTAAATAAACATCGTGCCACTTTACCACCCTTCATCACTAAGAAGTTGCAATTTTCAAGATTTTATTGCATGCCTTAAACCAAAGAATGTTTTGCACTTCCAAAAAGATCATATGTAGTTTCATCATATATTTTTCAACTTTTACTCTATTTAAGAACAATTTTACAAGTAGTAATAAACCTTTTTCCTTTTTTTATGATGCTCATGTCTGGACCAAGTTGGGCTTTTTTTTTCCTTTTTTTATACGTAGTAGTATCCAGACCAGCTTGTGCGCACCTCGGGTAGTCCACCAAATAGCTACTAGTACTACCTAACTCTACTCTCCAAGGCTTAGGTACGAATTTGAACCCTAATCCCCAAAGTTTGTACCCACTACATTGACCACTACGGCGCACACTCTTGGGTGCAAGTACAACAACAACATACCCAGTGAAATCCGTAGAATGTACGCAGACCTTACACCTATTATCACGATTGCACTCAAGGGTATGACCTAGTTGTCAATGAAGTGGGTCGAGAACCAAGAGCTCTCGGTTTCAAATCCCAGGAGAGCCAAAAACACAGTCTTGGTGAACAGAATTACTCGGTACATATCCTGGTGGGAGGTAGTAGGTACTCAATGGCACGGTTAACAAAAAAAAAAAAAAAATCTAAGTAGGGTTAAAAGAAATAAGAAAATAACTCTTTAATTCAATCAAACAACCAAGGAGAAAAAAACATAAATGTGGGTCTTTAAATTTAAGTTACAAAAAGTACAAAAAAGATTAGACCTTTAAGTTAACAAAAAAAACAACTTTCTAATTAGGGTTAAAAGAAAAAAGCAAATAGTAGCTCTTTAATATCAAACAACCTAGGAGGAAAAACAGAAATGTGGGTGTTCAAATTTACATTACAAAAAATTCTAAAAAGTAAAAAAGATTAGACCTTTAAGTTCACAACCACAAAGTATTTGCTTTTTAAATAGTATACTGACCTTTAACACGATACACAATGGGCTTAGACATATGGAAATTTGATGATGTTGTGCTCAAATGAGGTTATTGATAGCTGCAATGAAAAACAAGAAAAAAAGGGCTGAAAATCCATTATAAATAAATAAGGAACCAGTAGAAATGTACAAGACTTACAGCACAGAGTACAAGTTAGGGAAGCAGAGTGAGCATGTATTTCTTGAAATCATCATCATCACTTCACTGGAGAAGACCAGTAAGAACAAGAGTGAGAGGGGAACAAGGCCACGTGTATTTTTCTTCTCTGTATTCGCTACTAGTCTTAATTTTTTTTTATAGTTTTAAGTTTAAGTGACTTTGAAAAAGACAAGTAGATGAACTGAACGTTACTTAGACTGAAATGGGCTAAAAAACAGTTATAACTCAATCCGCCCAATTTTTACTAAATTTGATTTTCCTTTTTTGTTTTTATATAATTTTTTAGTACCTAATAAACTTATTTTCTTTCTTTATTATGATTACCCTATATATAACATATCAGTCCAAACTTAGGCGAACTGGGCAGGTCATATTTTTAACAAGTTTAAGAAGGATATCATACTTAAAGCTGGTGACAAGGTACATTTTTTAAAAATAGGGGAACTATAGAAATATAGCAACAAATAAACACTACTTATCAATAATTAGCCATTAAGTCATGCTATCAAAAATAGCCAAAAAAAAGTTATCATTAATATACAACATTCAGAAACCTAGACGAAATTTTTTTTTTCTCCCTCAATGGGTATGGTTGGAATTCGCTAAAAACACATATAAAATTTGAGGAAGATTGAAGCTGGTTTGGACTAGTTTGGAGACAAAATTCGTAGTTGAAATTGAGTTTAAAAATTTCTCTGCGACACATGTATATCTGATGGAGATACACGTTTGATACATATATATATGATGCACAAGGGCATGCACGTTTGATACATATGGAATACACAAATGATACACGGAGGTATACATAAGGGATATACATCTCATCTTCTACTTTGAAGTTGGCTCAAATTTCAATACAAACGACCTCAAATCTCCACTAAATCGTCTCAAAATTGAGATTCAAGCTCCTTGAGATGTACCAAATCAATTACAACAATACTCGGTGAAAAAAAAACAAAATTTCAATTACCGAAACTCAAATTTTAAAACTCAAGCTTAAGTGAGCTATAATGATTTTCAATGAAGTTTAACTCACATTCTTCACCTTTTAAGCAACCAAACAATTTTCTCTGTCGAAGTTAACTCCAAAAGATTTGTATTTAGTTAGACAAATAATCATGATTTTTGTTATTTTTACCCTTCCTTCTTTCTTTTTGTTGGTTCAGTTTGTTTACATTAGAATTGGATAGCTAAGTTCTAATAAGAGTTGTAGTTAATCGTCTTGTAAGAAGTGTTGCCGCTGGCTGAATAGATTTTGCTAGTCATAATTTATGTAATGTTTATTGTTTCTTTGTGTTGTAGACTGAAAAGCAAGAGTCTGGTTGAAGTCAATGAATTGCCCAGGTCGCTTTTTGATACTCAATCATATATTTCTTAATAGAAATGATGAGGTAGTAACGCGAATAAGGTCAACTCATTACGGATAATGATCTCCCAAAGTCTTTTTTTTTTTTTAAATAACAACAAGGTCAATCAACTTTTCTTATATCACATTAAAAGTCACCCAATTAAAATTTGGCCAATAAAATATGACATGACATTTAATTTAGTTCACATAGACTTTTTTTTATCAGTCCATATGGTAATAAGACCAGACCTGACCCAAATCCATAACTCAAATTAACCCTATTCACTTAGACAAAATTACAAGTGAAGCTTTTTGCTTTCACAAAAAATTCAGAACTTGGAAAAAAGCCATGAAATCTCAAAGAAAGGGGTTCATCTCTTCCCCGCTGGCATTATTTAATGTCAAAATGGACCACTATGTTGACGGTGCTGCACAAAACATCAAAGAAAACGATGTTAGTTTTTTTTTTTTTTTTTTTTATCTTACTTTATTTTTAGAATAGCAATATGTGTTAGCATCAATCAAGTCTTTGCATTCTTAAGCCTTAATAGTCTGGTTAAATACGTTATAGCTTGCAAAATAAATCCATCAGGGTGCTCCTATTCTGATTAATAATAAGTGCTACTAGTAAATGATTAGCAGCACGATTTATGGGTCAGAATGAATGGCCAAACTTCAGGAGCTACATTTACTTAATGTCGTCAAAAAATCTTTATGAATTTCACCCGAGAGAAGGAAAAAAAAAAAAGATGACACGATTTTATGAAAATGATGGGCGAGAGACTGAACTCTATTTTAATTAAGAGAGAATAGGGTTAATAAGGGCTAATTAACGTTATGAGTTTGGGTCGGGTCGAGTCTTATTGCCACATGGACTGAGAGAAAAAAAGTCTATGTGGACTACATTAAATGTCATGTCATATTTTATTGGTCAAATATTAATTGAGTGACTTTTGAAGTGATATATGAAAAGTTGGGTGACCTTGTTGTTAAAAAAAAAAAAAGACTTCGGGATATCATTGCCCATAGTTGGATGACCTTCTGTGTTACTACCTCAAAAAATGATATAGGGCTAATATTAATAGCATTTTATGAATAATTAGGAATATCGACAATATTTTATGAATTGACCAATATTGCTAGCATTTTTGTTTTGGAAAGTCAAACTGGGTAATTTTATAGAGCCCGGTAAGATGCTATAGAATCAAATTTTGCGATATCAATTGTCAATAGAAGAGAAAAAAGAAAGATGACAACAAGAGGGGATTCTTTTATTTTTTAATATTACTATTTATATATTTATAGATTTATAGTAATTGGTGCAAGAGGATAATTAGCCACGCTAGTATTGAGACACATGCCAAATTTCTACAAGACACGGTAATGAAACCTTTTATTATTTTTTTCAGACATGACTTTTTTTGTGATAGTTCTCCCAGTATATGCTAATGATGATATCTAGACAGATATTTTAGGAGCTTCTCTTGTTAGAAGCATTTTGACTTGTAATCTAAAGGGTCCGGAACAAAAATGATGCAAAAAAAATTTTTTTTAACCAAAATACTCCAACAAAAAAAAATGTTACCAATATACCTTTAGCGCAGTATATTTTTCATCGCGCTAAATCACTTAACCCACGGTTCCGTTAAGTGCTTTAGCGCAAAAAATACCGCGCTATGGACTCTTTCTCGTGTGCCTATAGCGCATTTTATCTTGCGTTACGATATAACAAGAAATACGTTATACCATCAACATAAACGATCGTTCTCCACCACCATAAGGTCCAGTTGAAAGAAAAAAAAGAAACGGCCATTGACGATAAAAAGAGGTGGTCCTACCCAAAAACGTCACTTTCATTAAATTTCGTCCGGAAAGTTTAGATTCTCGTATATTCAAGTCGAGGAGCGAGATTAAGCTCAAATTTTTGGAGAAAAGCGGCGTAGAACTCGATTAAATAACTCTACAAAAAATCTTCGATTAAGGTTTTTTACTATGAACTTTTGTTATTATTTTGTTATATACATTATATTCTAAGCATGCTTAACATTTAATCCTTGCTATGTTTTAAAAAAAAAAAACAATTTTTTTTTGTTCTTTTTCGGACTGGGCAGTGGCTTTTGCCACTGTTCCGAATTTTTTTTTTTTTTTTGGTTTAATTCAATATTTGTTAAATGTTTATGCATTGTTAATTTATTAAATGTTTATGAATTGTTAATTTGTTATATGTTTATGAGTTGATAATTTGTTAATTATTTATGAATTGTTAATGAATTATTATTTTGTTAAATATTAATTATGAATTTATTAGTTGTTAAATATTGTGTATGAATTGAAAGAAATTGAATGGTAATGAATTATTATGTTGTTAACACACTTTGATTGGATGATTGTTATGTATTATTTTGACATTTTTCGTATTGTGTCATATTGTATAGGACCAAATCAATGATTACGTAAAATAGGACCTTTCATTACATAAAAATTATCTAAAAAAGTAACAATCAAAACAAACATTGTATTTAAATTAACAACATAATATAATACAATAGGTAGCAACCATCCGATAAGTTGTAAATGATTATGAATTGTTATCTATATAATTATAAAAGCGTGAATATATATATGTTAAATAAAAAAAGATTATCTAAAAAAGAATAGTTAAAGTTCTTCTTTTCATAAATACATAAGTTAACGATAAAAATGTAAAGATTATCTAAAAAAGTAACAATCAAAACAAACATTGTATTTAAATTAACAACATAATATAATACAATAGGTAACAACCATCCGTATAAGTTGTAAATGATTATGAATTGTTATCTATATAATTTTAAAAGCGTGAATATATATATGTTAAATAAAAAAAGATTATCTAAAAAAGAATAGTTAAAGTTCTTCTTTTCATAAATACATAAGTTAACGATAAAAATGTAAAGATTATCTAAAAAAGTAACAATCAAAACAAACATTGTATTTAAATTAACAACATAATATAATACAATAGGTAACAACCATCCGGATAAGTTGTAAATGATTATGAATTGTTATCTATATAATTTTAAAAGCGTGAATATATATATATATTAAATAAAAAAAGATTATCTAAAAAAGAATAGTTAAAGTTCTTCTATTCATAAATACATAAGTTAACGATAAAAATGTAAAGATTATCTAAAAAAGTAACAATCAAAACAAACATTGTATTTAAATTAACAACATAATATAATACAATAGGTAACAACCATCCGGATAAGTTGTAAATGATTATGAATTGTTATCTATATAATTTTAAAAGCGTGAATATATATATATATGTTAAATAAAAAAGATTATCTAAAAAAGAATAGTTAAAGTTCTTCTTTTCATAAATACATAAGTTAACGATAAAAATGTAAAGATTATCTAAAAAAGTAACAATCAAAACAAACATTGTATTTAAATTAACAACATAATATAATACAATAGGTAACAACCATCCGTATAAGTTGTAAATGATTATGAATTGTTATCTATATAATTTTAAAAGCGTGAATACATATATGTTAAATAAAAAAAGATTATCTAAAAAAGAATAGTTAAAGTTCTTCTATTCATAAATACATAAGTTAACGATAAAAATGTAAAGATTATCTAAAAAAGTAACAATCAAAACAAACATTGTATTTAAATTAACAACATAATATAATACAATAGGTAACAACCATCCAGATAAGTTGTAAATGATTATGAATTGTTATCTATATAATTTTAAAAGCGTGAATATATATATATATGTTAAATAAAAAAAGATTATCTAAAAAAGAATAGTTAAAGTTCTTCTATTCATAAATACATAAGTTAACGATAAAAATGTAAAGATTATCTAAAAAAGTAACAATCAAAACAAACATTGTATTTAAATTAACAACATAATATAATACAATAGGTAACAACCATCCAGATAAGTTGTAAATGATTATGAATTGTTATCTATATAATTTTAAAAGCGTGAATATATATATATATATATGTTAAATAAAAAAAGATTATCTAAAAAAGAATAGTTAAAGTTCTTCTATTCAAAATAGAGTTAAAACAAATATTACCGCTCGAATTTCGATTCTCAAACTAATTAACTTAAGATGATTCTCAAAAAAGTCTTTGCCATCACATATGTGTCCTTACTATCACATATTAAATTTGTTGCATATCCATATTAATTATTCACAAGATATAATACTACATAATTCACATATTCCCTACAAATTATTAATTAGTTAATATAATTTATCTTTCATTTCAAGAATAATGACTAATTTAGTTTTGTACGGATCGGACTCTTTCATGGATCCGAATGTTCCCCACTGGCCCGATGTTCCCCGGCCCGATGCTCACGCGGGGCCTCTCGTTCACCCGGGACCCTCTGATAGATCAGTATTGTCTTTACAAGACAATCATAGATCAGACTTATTATGGGTCGGTACTATAGGGATATCTACTAGGCTGCAGAGAGCTTGGGCTCTTTTACGCGAGCACCCCCCACACCCTCGCGTCTTGGAGATATTGTTTCGGGGCGGCATCTACCGTTGCGTGTCCGTTGGTCGAGTACGGTATGATTGGGCGCTCATCACGGCCATGGTTGAGCGGTGGAGACGCAGACACATACCTTCCATCTTCGCGTGTGCGAGGCCACGATTACATTTCGGGATGTGGAGGTCCATTTGGTGCCAACGGGTAGATGGAGAGCCATTATACACTCGGCGAGCCTCCTCCCGGTCGACATGGGCGACGAGTTGACTAGGCTCACCCACTTCGTGCGCGTTGCCCGGGGCCGGATGTCGGGACGAGTCGGGTTCGGATTAGTGCACTCGCACTTTTTGGAGGGTCTTGATCCGGTTGATGATGGCACCAGACGCCGATCGATCGTCATGCCGTTTGTATGCTATTATATTCGGGGCATCTTGTTCCCGAATTCATCGGGTGCCTTTGTCGGCTTATGTTATTTGGTTTTCTTGGAGCATACGGACCGCCTGGGAGACTACGGTACGTGGGGGGGGGGCATTTTGGCGTATCTTTACGATGTACGTGCGAACGTCTATTGGAGTTGTCACGTATGTGTGTGGATTTTTTTTCGTTCTCCGGTAATATTTTAAGTATGCCTTCCTTTAATGTAGACAAAACTCTTGAGTATGCCATCCGCGGCCAGTTCCAGGCGGTGGCGGCTACACCGGGGACTCACCTACGTTTACGCCGCGCTCGCTTTGCCGAGATACCGGGTCGTCATCACGCGCCGAGCCGTAACGCATACATGGAGGAGCGTGATAACGTTGATTGGGCGGCGTTACGCGCTTCATTAGGCGATGAGCGGCTTTGTGAGGAATTTAGAGGGACCCAGGATTCTTGACTTCGATGAGTTTTTGATCCCGGTTAGTATTTAAAATGCTTATTTGTTCATTTAAATTATTTATTTAAATATATATATATATATATATATATATATATGTTACTCATTATTATTTTATATTTTAGGATTCGGCACCAGCGGGTCCACCAGAGCCACCCACTCAGGCGTTTTCTCATGGGTCTGTCGAGCCAGCGGTGTCTTCCCATATGACCACTGAGCCACAGGTAAGCTTTTTATTACAATTTCTTTTATTCAACATAAGGTCAATATTTAATATATATATTTTATTATTTAAAGTAGTTATTTTAAATATGTATGTTACTTATTATTTCGTTATTTTGATATTTTAGGATTCGACGCCATGGGCCGTCCGCAAGAGCGACCCACTGGGGCATTTCGGTCGACCGTAGAGGCAGAGGTGTCTTCTCGAGACTGCCGAGGCGCGTGTAAGTTTTTTTACTTAAAACTACTTTTATTCAATATAAGGTAAATATTTATTTAATTTTTATAACCTTTACTTGGACTTCGAACAAAGATCTCGTCCGGAGACTACCTCATATTCACCACCACCCCCATCGAGGAGCCTACGGACCCATCTCGAGCCTACTCGGGCGCCCGTTGACACACGAAAGTTTGATTAAATAAATAACGTTAATGTATTCAATATAAATAAGAAATGGTACTAATTATTATATACTTTTTAGGTTCATCCTTCGGCGCACTCGAGGTAGCGACTCCGGACGAGGAAGTGGTTGAGTCTCCGCACCTAGCTCGGCTCGAGGTTCCGAGCGTGCCGGCGGAACGGATCCCGAAGAAGCACGTTCTAGTCGGGCGCACGGCCAGGGGAAGAGGAGATGATCGCTGACTTGGAGCGTCCCAGGTTATTAAGAGGAAGAAGGACGATGGAGACGATGGCGAGGGCGGTGGGGATGGCATGAGCCTTAGGCCTAGGGATAGTCTCCGCATACTACATGTGGGACCCATCCTCGATAGTGTATATACATTAGTGTTGTACAATTTATCGTAAATATAATATATTTTTTGTATATTTATACATATTATCTTAGTTTTATTATTATTTATAATTTCACACCCTAAATTGATAAAAAAAAAAAAAAAAAAAACTGACACGTTCAAAATAAAGTTAAGCATTAATTTAAAAATAAGACGAAACCCTAAAAGATAAATAACGTAAAGCTAATGACTACAAGTCTTCAAACAAAAAAGGACTTTGAAAGACTTTTCAACCACTAAAACGACAATCCAAAGTATTAAGCGTATTCTTTATGTATCGAGCCTATCTTATTAATTGTACAAATATAAGTAGGGTTATATAAAATATTGGTTCCGGAGTCTCAAAGCATGATTAATATACGGCTAAACTACGTAAAAGGAGTGTAAATAGGGTCGGATTTGGAAAATGGCGCGATAAAAGCGAAAATATCGCGCTATAGGCACACGAGAAAAGTCCCTTTAGCGCGATTTTCTCGTTTAAAGCACTTAACTAACCGTTACAAGTAAGTGATTTAAGCATGAAGAAATACCGCGCTAAAGGTATATTGGTAACATTTTTTTTTGTTGGGGTATTTTGGTTAAAAAAAATTTTTTTGCATCATTTTTGTTCCGACCTAATCTAAACAATGCTCCGATAACTTACGCTCAAATTGAGCCTATTGTGAGGACGATGTCCCCAAACTATGTATAATTTTGTTTTTTGTATATATATACACAACATGATAGATTTCTTTCCTATTCAATTTCCCCCCTACTTTTCCTTGCCAAACTAAACAACATAAGGAAAGATGTTTCGACTTTTTCACAATGTCTCTTTTTTACTTCATTTTTTTTTTCTTTCTATTGGGTCATAATTCTCTTTCTTAATATTTCCCCTTTCCTTTTCTTTTTGCTTTACTACTTTGAAAATATTTTTTAAATTCTACGCCATTGTGTAATACTCTAGACTTGTGTCTGGAATAAACTCTAAAATTCCCTGGATTGTCCTTTAATATTCCCTTTGAATTTTTCAAAATTATTTATTTTCTTACTCAAATAAAAACGAAAATTAAAAATTAAAAATGAAGGAAAAAAATATAGTGAAAGTGAATGGACCAAAATAATGAGATAGTCCAATCACATGTCCAAAAAAATCGAATGATTATATAGAGCTAGAAATGGAGCTACAACCAATCAAGAATCGTCACTTAAACGTTTTTATAATGCGAATAGGAGACCAGCTACAGGGGCGTATCCACCATTATAAATGGGGGTTCAATTGAACTCCTAACTTTCGACGCGGAAAGATAAATTTATGTGTAAAAATCATTAAAATTATAATATATATATTAGATATGAACTCATAACTTTAAAAATATAATGATTTCAATACCAAAATCTTAAATCGAACCCATAGAATTTAAATTTTGGATCCGCCTCTGACCACATGTCCAAATATAATAAAATGATTTCATCAAATCATTTACAGATTGTGATGAGATCTAAGATTACGCTGCTCTTAAGCATCTCATACATATAAGATTACGCTGCTCTTAAGCATCTTATACATTAAGGACCTACTATTAATAGGTTCAAAATCACACTAATTGCCCTACCACCCTAAAAAAGTAGTTGAAAAATAGTGCTTGAAAAAGAAAACGGACAAACCGGAAGCAATATGACAACAAAATGCCAAATTTTGGAAAGGTTGTGAAAAAGAGGAAAAAGTTTGTGCATGGTTCTATAATGTCAGCTCCCTTTATGCCAATAAATGTTGCAGTTTTTGCAATTATAGCCTCACTTTGCAAAGCATATATACATGTAAACACAATCTAATTAAGCTTGACTCAATCTTAAAACTTGCTAATGAGGTGAAAATTATCTAAAATCATATAAGAAGAACTATTATTGGATAACCCAACCATAAGTATGAGTTTGACTCAGATATCAAGTTATGAAAATAGAGAAATTTTGACATAGCAATATCCTAAAAATTAGCTCACGTGATGAGAGTTGTGTTCAAATACCATGCCTATCGTTCTCTCAGTGTTGGAGGATCGTGGACGTAAATTAGAAGTGATCCCTAATTGAAGGTTATGGCTTCCTACAATAATCTCAAGTTAATACACATTAATAATTGGGTATATATAGGCATACGCAAAAATTACTAGATTTTTGTGAGCCCGTATATTCTACACTGGCTCGGCTCTCTTAAAAAAATTGATCTTACACTTACTATGTGAAAGACTCTCACCAATACCACTAAACAAAGAAATTTCGTTTATTCAGTCTAACAACACATTACTGAGAAACATACTTCAAAAACACATATTTGTGAGAGTAATGCTTTTTTCTCCTTACTAGAAGTAACTTGAGGAAAAAACAAAAGAAAAAGAGATGTAGTAATATCATTATTGTGCACTTTAATATTAATTGTAAAACTTCAATCATTTCAGATCTAATTAAATTCTATAAAAAGTAACAAACTAAAACAAGAAGCTAAGCTAATCAGATTAGTAAGCAAATATAACTCTTTAACTCGATCAAACAACCTAGGAGAAAAAACAGAAATGTGGGTCCTTAAATTTACATTACAAAAAGTTCAAAAAAGTAAAAAAGATTAGACCTTTAAGTTCACACAATAAAGTATTAGTTTTTTTTAGATAGTATACTGACCTTTAACACGATACACAATGGGCTTAGACATATGGAAATTTGATGATGTTGTGCTCAAATGAGGTTATTGATAGCTGCAATGAAAATCAAGAAAAAAGGGGTGAAATTTCATTATAAATAAATAAGAAACCAGTAGAAATGTACAAGACTTACAGCACAGAGTACAAGTTAAGGAAGCAGAGTGAGCATGTATTTCTTGAAATCATCATCACTACTCCACTGGAGAAGACCAGTAAGAACAGTAGTGAGAGGGGTACAATGCCACGTGTATTTTTCTTCTCTGTATTCGCTCCATCTTATTTATTATTATTATTATTATTATTATTATTATTATTATTATTATAGGTTTAAGTTTAAGTTACTTTGGAAAAAGACAAGCAAATGGGCAACTTGGATTGACAAGTGTCGCCTGGCATGGATTGAAAAGCAGGTTATAACTCAATTCTTATTAAGTTTTTTTTTTTTTTTTGTTCTTATATAATTTTTTTAGTATTTCATAAAATTATTTTCTTTCTTTATTTGGTTATATATAACATATCAAATGAAAAAAATTGAAAATACTTAGACAAGATTTTTCATTGGTCAATTTGAGTTGTATATCAATCTAGTTTTTTATCGATTGAAATGGACTGAGCTGAAATAATCCTGAGCTAATAATTCGGCGGGCTAATGATCAAAAGACAAACTTTAACAGATTGGGGAATCATATTTTTATGGACTGATTTTGGCACCTTAACCACAACAAAGAATGAAAGAAAAGGGCTCATCATCGAGATGAAATTAAAACTTTGTGGCATGTTTGCATTTGTTTAACAAAGGTTTTAAATTTTTTTAATTTTGACTATTTTTTGTCCTTAAGCATTTTTGTTCTTATCGCACTTCCCTCTTGAAAGCAAAATTAAATGGAAATCTTGCAAATAAATTTTGGGGGTTTGGGCGGGGAGAAGAGGGGGGGGGGGGGCGGAGGAGGAGGAGGAGCAATTAACAAAACAAGAATAAGCAAATCTAGGGAGATTTTGAATTATAACAAGTTTAAGAAAGGATATCATACTTAAAACTGGTGACAAGGAGTCGTTTAAATAGTAGTACCTTTTTAAAAATATGGGAACTATATAAATAGCAACAAACACTACTTATCAATAATTAGCCATTAAGTCATGCTATCAAAAATAGCCCCAAAAAAAAAAGTTATCAGTAATATACAACATTCAAAAACCTGAGGAAAAAAAAAAGGATTTTTTACTTTTTCAATAGGTATGGTTGGAATTCGATAAAAAACACATATATGAGGCAATAAATAAAATTTGAGGAAGATTGAAGCTGGTTTGGACTAGTTTGGAGACAAAATTTGTAGTTGAAATCGAGTTTAAATCTCACGGAGATACACATTTGATACATATAGAATAAATATGGGATACACAAATGATACACGGAGGTATACATAGGGGATATATATCTGATCTTCTTCTATATTCATCTTCTACTTTGAAGTTGACTCAAATTTCAATACAAACGACCTCAAAGTCAATGAATTGCCCAGGTCGTTTTTTGATATTCAATCATATATTTCTTAATAGAAAATGATGAGGTTGTAACACAGAAGGTCACCCAACTACGGATAATGATCTTTCAAAGTCTTTTTTTTTTTTTTTTGGTAACAATGAGATCACCCAACTTTTCCTATATTACATTAAAAGTCATCCAATTAAAAGTTGGCCAATAAAATATGACATGACATTTAATTTAGTCCAAATAAACTTTTTTGTCTCAGTCCACATGGTAATAAAACCAGACCTGACCCAACTCCATAACTCAAATTAACCCTTATTAACCCAATTCACTTAGACAAAATTACAAGTGAAGCTTTTTGCTTTCACAAAAAATTCAGAACTTGGAAAAAAGCCATGAAATCTCAAAGAAAGGGGTTCATCCCTTGCCCGCGGGCATTATTTAATGCCAAAATGGACCACTATGTCGACGGTGTTGCACAGAACATCAGAGAAAACGATGTTAGTTTTTATTTTTTATTTTTTGAATCTTACTTTATTTTTAGAATAGCAATATATGTTTGCATCAATCAAGTCTTTGCATTCTTAAGTCTTAATAGCCTGGTTAAGTACGTTATAGCTTGCAAAATAAATACATCAGGGTGCTCCTATTCTGATTAATAATAAATGCTAGCAATATATGATTAGCAACATGATTTATGGGTCAGAATGAATGGCCAAACTTCAGGAACTAAATTTACTTAATGTCGTTAAAAAATCTTTATGAATTTCACCCGAGAGAAGGAAAAAAAGACAACACGATTTTAATAAAATGATGGGCGATTTTTTTCAGAGAGACTGAAACTCTATTTTAATTAAGAAAGAATAGGGTTAATAAGGGCTAATTTGCGTTATGAGTTTGGGTCGGGTCAAGTCTTATTGCCATGTGGACTGAGCGAAAAAAGTCTATGTAGACTAAATTAAATGTCATGTCATATTTTATTGGCCAAACATTAATGGGGTGGCTTTTGAAGTGATATATGGAAAGTTGGGTGACCTTCTTGTTAAAAAAAAATAAAACACAACATGACTTCAAGATCATTATCCATACAAAGGTGGCTAATATTCATTATCTCAAAATGATATTGGGCTAATATTAATAGAATTTTATGCGTAATTAGCTAATATCGATAGTATTTTATGAATTGACCAATATTACTAGCATTTTTGTTTTGGAAAGTCAAACTGGCTAATTTTTTCTCCCCAAAAAAAAGTATTTTATAGAGCGCAATAACATACTATAGAATCAAAATTTTGCGATATCAATAGTCAATAGAATAGAAAAAAAGAAAGATAACAACGAGGGGGGATTTTTTTATTTTTTAATATTATTATTTTATATATTTATAGATTTACAGTAATCAGTCCAAGAGGATAATTAGCCACGCTAATATTGAGACACAGGCCAAATTCCTACAAGAAGCGGTAATGAAAACTTTTTTTTTTCAGACATGACTTTTTTGGTGGCAGTTCTCCCAGTGTATGCTTATGATGTTGTATGGGCAGATATTTTGGGAGCTTCTTTTGTTAGAAGCATTTTGACTTGTAATCTAAACAATGCTCCGATAACTTATGCTCAAATTGAGCCTGTTGTGAGGACGATGTCCCCAAACTATATATAATTTTGTTTTTGTGTGTATATATGTATATACAACATGATAGATTTCTTTCCTATTCAATTTTACCTCCTACTTTTCCTTACCAAACTAAACAACCTAAGGAAAGATGTTTCGACTTTTTCACAATGTCTCTTTTTTTCCCTTTTTTTTTCTTTTCTTTTTCTTTCTATTGGATCATTATTCTCTTTCTTAATATTTCCCCTTTCCTTTTCTTTTGGTTTACTACTTTGAAAATATTTTTTAAATTCTACGCCATCGAGTTTAGTGTCTAATTAAGGAGTTCATAATTTAAACCATTGCGTAATAGTCTAGACTTGTGTCTGGAATAAACTCTAAAATTCCCTGGATTGTCCTTTAATCTTCCCTTTGATTGTTTCAAAATTATATACTTTCTTACTCAAATAAAAACGGAAAAAAAAAGGAAAACAAATATAGTGAAAGTGAATGGACCAAAATAATGAGATAGTCCAATCACATGTCCAAAAAAATCGAATGATTATATAGAGCCAGAAATGGAGCTACAACCAATCAAGAATCGCCACTTAAACGTTTACAAAGCGAATAGGAGACCACATGTCCAAATATATATAATAAAATGATTTCATCAAATCATTTATAGATTGTGATGAGATATAAGGTTACGTTGCTCTTAACCATCTTATACATTAAGGACCTACTATTAATAGGTTCAAAATCACACTAATTGCCCTACCACCCTAAAAAAGTAGTTGAAAAATAGTGCTTGAAAAAGAAAAGGGACAAACCGGAAGCAATATGACAACAAAATGCCAAATTTTCGAAAGGTTGTGAAAAAGAGGAAAAAGTTTGTGTTTGCTTCTATAATGTTGGTTCTCTTTATGCCAATAAATGTTGGAGTTTTTGCAATTATAACCTCACTTGGCAAAGCGTATATACATGTAAACACAATGTAATTAAGCTCGACTCAATCTTAAAACTTGCTATGAGGTGAAAATTATTTAAAATCATATAAGAAGAACTATTATTGGATAACCCAAACATAATTGTGAGTTTGACTCAGATATCAAGTTATGAAAATAGAGTAATTTTTATATAACAGTATCCTAAAAATTAGCTCACGTGATGAGAGTTGTGTTCAAATACCATGTCTATCGTTCTCTCAGTGTTGGAGGATCAGGGAGAGAAATTAGAAGCGGATCCTGGAATTGAAGTTTATGGCTCCTACAATAATCTCAAGTTAATACACATTAATAATTGGGTATATATAGGGTATAAGCAAAAATTACTAGATTTTTGTGAGCCCGTATATTCTATACTGGCTCTGCCTCTTATAAAAATTGATCTTGAACTTACAATGTGAAAGACTCTCACCAATACCACTAAACAACAAGTTTCATTTATTCAGCCTAATAACACTGAGAAACATACTTCAAAATCACATATTTGTGAACCGCTTAAGAGTAATGTTTTTTTCTCCTTACTAGAAGCAACTTGAGGAAAAAACAATAGAAAAAGAGATGTAGTAATATTATTATTGTGCACTTTAATATTAATTGTAAAACTTCAACCATTTCAGATCTAATTAAATTCTATAAAAAGTAACAAACAAAAACAAGAAGCAAAGCTAATCAGATTAGTAAACCCAATTAGTGAAAGAAATTGGTAAAGTCTGGCGCAACATCAATTAGTGATTGGTGAAAAATCAGTTATAACAGCAATTTCTAATTTCTACCCAACAAATGGAAATAAAGTACATTTTTTAAAAATAAAGTACACCTGCTAATGAAAATAGACCAACAACTGCCCTCTATGCATTTTTTTGCGCGGAGTGCCCTTCTTTTGGGGTGGTCTTTAAATTTTGCCCTCATATTCGTCTTTAAATTATGCCCTCATATCGTTGCTGGTCTTTAATTTTTGCCCTTTGTATTGCAACTTTGAGCTTTCCCGCCGAAATCATGAGGTTCTGAGTTCGAACCCCCGCTCAAGCATAAATTAAAAAAAAAATCGCAAGACAAGATTTGGGTCGCGTGTATGCCGGACCCGGCATACTTTTGTTAAGGAATTACAAATTTTATGCCGGACCCGGCATACTCATGCCTTATGGGCAGACTTGGCATAAGTATGCCGGGTCCGGCATAACTTTGATAATTCCTTCACAAAGTTATGCCGGTGGAGGCATACTTTTAATGGGCAAACTTTTGCCGGACCGCATAACTTGTGAAGGAATTATCGTTATGCCGGACCCGCATACTTATGCCAAGTTCCCATAAGGCATAAGTATGCGGGGTCCGCATAACTTTGATAATTCCTTCACAAAGTATGCCGCGGGGCATACTTTTATATTGTCTATCGTTTTCCTATTGTTGTTTCATATTTATCGAACATATTTTCCTTCTTTCTATTTTTCCGTAAACCGAAAGATAAATATTGCGTAATGGAGCTTTTTGGCCTCAAACACGTAACATATGCATCTAAATTTTGTTTATTTCTACTCGTGGCATAAGTTTACTCTTTTCCCCTGGTCGAAGTGCGCTTTGAACACTTATATAAAATGGAAATGATTCGTATACTACCACGTATTTGTTTTGTAATGCGACCGAAAGACCAAATTTGCATTGAATCGGAGGAACATATTTCCTACTAAGTGCGTGAACTTTTATGCCGGACCCTAAGATAACTTTGTGAAGGAATTATCAAAGTTATGACCCGCATACTTATGCCAAGTCTCGCCCACAGGCATAAGTATGCCGGTCCGCATAACTTTGGTAATTCCTTAACAAAAGTATGCCGGTCCGCATAGCGAAATTTAAACTCGCCTTTAATTTTTTTTAAAATTTTGATCGCGCGTGGGTTCGAACCTCGGAACCTATGAGTGTTACCCGAAGGGCAAAATTTAAAGATTTCAAATATGAGGGGCAAAATTTAAAGACCACCCCAAAAGAAGGGCAATTCTGCGAATTGCCCCCCTCTATGGTATAGGAAAATTACCTACTTTATCTTTGTTAAAAATTTGGCACAACAACAAGACAGCTGAATAATAAGAAGAAACAAATAACTTTTTACTTGCCTTTTCTCCTATTTTTAACTTTCCTCAAACGTTGAATAGAACTTTGCGAAACACGGATTCTGATAGCGCAATTGACACGAGTAAATTTTTTTAAAAGGTCACACATACTTTGATAATTGTCTATAAATTTAATTTTTTTTTGGTAACTAACCATGTATATTAATCACCAAGTAAGTCGTTACAAAGCCATAGCACAACTGACACAGTTTGCTATCTCTACTATTACCCAAAAAGGAGAAAACCTATATAGTAACTATCCAGCACTTTAAAGCCTATAGCTATGCATCATTTGTTGTAGTCTTGGTGGAGCCCTTGAAACATA